>NC_090778.1:17457500-17727500 GCF_040054535.1 Antennarius striatus
GTGATCGGTCGTTCATCTGGAACAAGAAAAAACTGCAAATGAAGATGGCTTAACTGTAGATGCCTGCAGAGAATTGTGACTTAGGAGTTCCTAATATTAAACTTCATCAGCAGGCTGCACTGCTTCACTATTTAGCCGAGTGGTATATAATGGTGATCCAGGATCAGCGTGGCTGGATTTAAAATCATTTAATGCACCTGATTTATTACTGAGTCTTATTCCTTTGGGACACAAAGATCAGGAATGTTATGGATCATTATCAGAACTAGATTACAATCCTGGCAAGCAATTAAAAGCCTGGAGAGCCATATGCAAACATTAACTTCCCTGACCCCTGAACAACATAGCACTGACTTTACTGCAGGGATTTGATATCTGGAGGGATGGGTAAAATGATTATCTGTGTGATAATGGAATAATGCTCACTTTTGAGCAGGTTCGACAGAAATATGATCTCCCTGGGAATAATTTCTGTCAGTAATACAAGTTTGTACTGTTATTCAGAATAAAAAGATGTCTGATTGTCAAACCTCACAGATTACTGCTATTACAGTACTAATTACTACAAGTTACTACTGAAAAGAGGCATGAAATCAGTCCTTGGTCAGGGCTATGAGGCTCTTGGTCGTGCTGATGGTTTGTTTTCTGATTACTTAAGACGTATGGAATAACGACTTCAACCTCACGATACACGGGTCTACATGGAAAGACATATGGTAGCGTGCAAAGAAGATCTCCATACGTAAGAGGGTAAGAGAAACCCAGTTTAGAATCCCGCATCGGCTGCAGACACAAAATGAACCAAAACCAGACAGAAATGTTTACAAAATGTCAAACGGAGGTGGATGGTTATCATCAGTGCATCTGTTTGTGTTCATATTTAGGAATAGTGGTACAAAATAGTCAAGAGACTCAATCTGATCCTCAAGACACTGATTCCCAGTTTCTACTTCTTGGGGTGCCCAGCACTAATATTAAAAATTTGTGTTCCTATATTTGCTGCCCACAAAAATACATTGTTTAAATGGACTGATGATACCTCATCTACTATTGCAGGGTGGCATAAAATCACATTTGACACAAGACCACTGGAATATCTGACACACAGATTTAAGGGCAAGGCAACGAACCTTTTTTGAGGTTTGGGTACCCTTTCTAAGATATGTTGGTAGAAGATAGACTGCTGTTGTGTTAAAGGGCTTGCTGGACTGTAATGCTGCACGTTGACAGAACGTGATTTTTGGCTCATGAGGTGAGGTATTGGATTGCTCTGTATTTGTTGCTGTTCTTATTGCTCGGTCCTATTTTTTTTGTGTTCATTTTTCAGATTTTTAAAAACCAGAGACTCCATATTCTATGTGTTATGATTTAGAGATCCAAGCTAAATATTGATTTATTTTTTTTGGTGGCCCCTTTGGTCTGTTTTTCTTTCCTTTGTATTATGTGTTGTTTGATGTTCTTGTATTAATAATATTAAAACGAATAAAAATTATTTTTTAAAAATCTCTGGGTGGGATACACCCCGGACATGTCACCAGTTCATCACAAGAACATGAAGAAGGAAACTTATCACAGATTCTATGGATCTGAACCCAGGACCTTGCTGTGAGGCCTACGCACTACCATGAAATTGAACTTGTCGTCCTAAATTAGACTAAGTCAGACACTGTGGAAAAATTTCCATGAACGGAACAATAACTGAGGTACACAATGTAGGATAAATTTAATCCCAAATATTCCCTTGAGCATTTGCAGCTATTGGTGACTACAATTTCATTTACTTTCTTGGACGCAGCGGTTCTAGGTAGGAGGTGGAGGGGAATTGGGATAGAGGACAAGGTGTGGCTGATGCCGGTGTGACATCTGCCAGCAGAGCTCCCGTTCTCTAGAGTAGGCGATGTTTTTGCGAGGTCAGACGAGTCCATCACCAAGGCGAAGTCTCATTCCCCTGACTGACAGGCTCTCCGTCTCCTCCACTCTGTTCATTTCCCATCTGTCAGTGGGAGTCTGCTCAAGTTGAGTGTAGCTGTGTGGCTTTCTGTCCCTTGAGAACTTGGCTCCCTGTTTGTTTGTTTGGTTGTTTGTTTGTTTGTGTGTGTGTGTGTGTGTGTGTGCGCGTCGGGGGGGGGGGGGGGGTTGTACACAAAGAAGCTCTTTTGTTTTGAAAGTAACAATTGAGCTTTTCATAGAAAGCCAGACAGTGCAGACAACCTATCCGCTGCTTTAAAGGATGCTCTCACACAAACACCCGGCTTCTTCTTCACGCCGGAGGCAGCGTCAGTGAGCTTCATCTAATACAAAGGTGGAATACGAGACAATGTTTATGCTTCCTCTGTTATGGCAGCTTCCAGTGTGCCAGATGTGAAGATGAAGGATGATGGGTCCTCTGGAATTTATTTCTCAATACTCAGAACTCCAGTTACCACTTGGACGAATGCACACAAAGTTTAACACACTAATTCAATCATTAGCAAAATAAAGATTAGTAAAAATAGTTTTTTAATAACATTACAAGGGGGCAAATATATGATTTTGTGGGTTTCAAATGTCACCATGACAATAGTTTATCTATACTTGGAGTGCACAATGCTTTTGAAAATGCCAGTAATTCTAGAACTGCTTTGCCAGGTGTTCAAATTTCTGGCGCACAAATCTGGATTTTCCAGCCATGACTCTGAACTGGAACGACGACTTTACAACCTGCCAAAACCTGTGCATATTTTCGGCATGTGACCATGAGGCTGCAAGGAAGTCAGTAAAACAACAAGCACCAAATGTTGCTTTGTGTGATATGGTGGAGGATTCTGTTGGAGCTCTGCTCACTTCTGCAGCCGTTGCAGAAAACAATCATGAAGAGAGCTCCAGTCCAAACAAAAACAGTAATGGTTAACGCTTTTCGTTCTGGCCATGTAGTGATTAAAATGGTACTTTCAGACCAGTCTCTATTTCTTACAAGAAAGCTTGCTCAAGAGCACCTTGGCCTGGAAGTGAACTCTCCAGATAATAGTCCACACTCTTTTTTTCTGGCCTGGGATTTGAGCCTGTGACCCTAACCTAACTGTGTGTTTCTGCATAAATCTGCATAGACCTTTTAGGTGTTACAGCTAACACCTAAATGTAAAGAAGCTGAAGATTTTAACAAATTTGTGGTTTGCCTACAGTAAAAAATAATGTATTTTACTAGGGATGAATAGAGTAGATCACAAAGAACCAGGAAAATCCCTGATTATCTGTTTATTGTAGAAGCCCTCAGCAATTACAAGGAGATTGACATTTTCAAACTTTTCATAGATATTTTTTAACCTCTGAAATGTCTTTTGTACATAATACAAAAACAAGACAAAGAGAAGAAGACAAGCTGAAATAGCGCCATTATTGTGGGGGAGATGTTAGGAGTCAGACAGTAATGAGTCGGACCAGCAGTAGGATGAAAACAATAACAACTGATGGTTGGCTATAATTGGTGCTGCTAGGACGCATCACAGTGTCAACTAAAGCCACTCAAGCACAGAGAAAAAAAAAGTGTGAGCAAATACATTCAAAGTGGGTAAACAAATGCAAAACAAAGTGTGGAGCAACAAGAAGATTGGTACGTACCTTTTGAATTTTGTCGGAAAAACTTGTGGAAAGGATGTTTGTAAAATATGAATTGTGTTGTCTACCACTGCTGTCCATCAACAGGAGAGTACTTGAGTCCACATGGGGTGTGTCATCTGTGTGACATCACCTGTCTGCAATGCACAGGTCCAGAGAGAGAGGATTGTTCCAGCTGTCCGACAACACAGTGAGAACCACATTTGTCAATGTTCAAAAGATGCAAATTAACCCTGGAAGAAAGGAAAAAAACTCAAGATTGTTTTTTAATCCAGCTGTTCCATGCATTTGATATAAGTCGTTTTCCCTTTGGAAATACTCCATTTAGACCTGAAGATCATAGGTTATGGCTGAAACTGACTTGGCATGTTCAATGTGAACTACATTGTCGTTTGTAGGTTCTTAGATGATGGCCGATGCAGCATCCGATGTCAGAAGGGACGTTATGCTATGGGGGGGCAATGCCACCTCTGTCACCACACTTGCCAAGAGTGCACTGACGCAGGACCTGACAACTGCACCAGCTGTGACAGAGGTATCCTCTGCTGGGAAAAAATCTGCCATGTTCTTTTATCTTGTTTGATCAAGAAATCATCATTCCACAAGAGACATGCTGTTCCTTTATATTTCTTATTAATTGCATCATTAACTGACTGAACATAAAGCTGCTCTTGTTACAGCAGAACAAAAACCAAACTTTTCACATATTTGAACAGTTTCTTCTTTATGAAACCTTCAGGCTCAAAGATTTTAAAGTGATACATAAAGGGGTTTAGCAAGGTAATTTAAAAAATGTGTAACTGGAAAGTGAGAAAATGTTTTTCCTAAAATCGCAATGATCATAATTCTTTATTCCAGATGCCACCAATTTTCTTCTTCTTCTTTTCCTTTTGGCTTTTCCCTTCAGGGGTCGCCACAGCGAATCAATTGCCTCCATCTAACCCTGTCTTCTGCATCCTCTTCTCTCACACCAACTACCTTCATGTCCTCTTTCACTACATCCATAAACCTCCTCTTTGGTCTTCCTCTAGGCCTCCTGCCTGGCAGTTCAAAACTCAGCATCCTTCTACCAATATATTCACTATCTCTCCTCTGGACATGTCCAAACCATCTCAGTCTGGTCTCTCTGACTTTATCTCCTAAACCTCTAACATGTGCTGTCCCTCTGATGTACTCATTCCTGATCCTATCCTTCCTGGTCACTCCCAGAGAGAACCTCAGCATCTTCATCTCTGCTACCTCCAGCTCTGTCTCCTGTCTTTTCCTCAGTGACACTGTCTCTAGACCAAACAACATCGCTGGTCTCACCACAGTTTTGTACACCTTTCCCTTCATTGTAGCTGAAACTCTTCTGTCACACATCACACCTGACACTTTCCTCCACCCGTTCCATCCTGCCTGTACACACTTCTTCACCTCTTTTCCACACTCTCCATTGCTCTGGACTGTTGACCCTAAGTACTTAAAATCTCCACCTTCTTGATCTCTTCTCCCTGTAACCTCACTCTTCCACTTGGGTCCCTCTCATTCACACACATGTACTCTGTCTTACTGCGGCTAACCTTCATTCCTCTCCTTTCCAGGACAAACCTCCACCTCTCTAGCTTCTCCTCCACCTGTTTCCTGCTCTCACTACAGATCACAATGTCATCTGCAAACATCATAGTCCATGGAGATTCCTGTCTAACCTCGTCTGTCAGCCTGTCCATCACCATAGCAAACAAGAAGGGGCTCAGAGCTGATCCCTGATAGAGTCCCACCTCCACCTTGAACTCCTCTGTCACACCTACAGCACACCTCACCACTGTCTTACAGTCCTCATACATGTCCTGCACCGCTCTAACATACTTCTCTGCCACTCCAGACTTCCTCATACAATACCACAGTTCTTCTCTGGGCTCCCTGTCATGAGCTTTCTCCAGATCTACAAAAACACAATGCAGCCCCCTGTGGATGCCACCATTAAATACTTTAAATATAAATGAATGTAATTAAAGTGGTGATTCTGTCAAGCTCTGCTGATAGCTCTGTTAAACAAAGGGAATCATCATTTGTTCATTGTGTCCTTGTGCAGAGTCTTCTTTCTGTATATCTCTCAGATTTAGCTAATTGACAAGCTTACCCCAACATTTTTCAACTTACGGTCTAGGATCTCTCCGCTCAAGCTAAAAGGGGAACAACTTTTTCTTTAGTTTGAAAACAATCTTTTTAATATAAACCTGGACTTCATTAGAGGCTCAGAGATGAAGGATTATCATCTTTAAGCTTGTTGTTACAACTGATTAAAATGGTGTCACAGTCAGTGTTATGACTGTGATGAATATAAATCCTGTTATGCCCACATAATATGAGATATTATACGAGACAGCTACGATACAAGACAACTAAGGAGAAGATTAACACCAGTTTTCTCTCCAAACACACTCGCTAACCTCAAATAAGCGCACACTCTCATTAGCGGAAAGTTTGTCAGACTGTTTGCAAATGTGGTTCCATTTAATTGCAGTTCTGTCTGAGGCACCATAAGACATAACAATAATATGCAACATGAAGAGAATCTCTCTCTCTCTCTCTTTCTCACGCACGCACGCACGCACGCACACACACACACACACACACACACACACACACACACACAAAAGAACTAGTTAATACTGTGCATTGTGAATACTGACCTCCAAAGGTAATATGCAGGTTTACACCTCAACAGTTTGTACAGAACAGAGTTTAAAAAAAAATAAAGAACTTCAGAAGAACAGACGGGTACAAAGGAAAGAGATGATGACAGGTGATCACAAATAAAAAATGTCAATGCATTCCATCAAAACACACACACACACACACACACACACACACACACACACACACACACACACACACACACTGTACTTGCATAGAGGAAAGTACAGTCTTAAACGCTACTGCGAAAGTTTTGACATTCAGGGACAAACTCATGTTTTGAAAAGCTGTTTCGTGCGTGCATACGTGTGTCTCCACACGGTTGACTCCTATTCTTGTTCCCCCAAGATAAATTTGGGGTGGCCAGGTACCTCTTTCATGGTCAGTGTCGAGACGTCTGTCCAGAGGGGTTCTTCCACTCTGCTGGGGGAAAATGTGATCCGTGTCCTGAGGACTGCATCATGTGCACATCAACAAATCACTGCCTCCGCTGCAACCTGGAACACAAGCTCAAGAATGGCCAGTGCGTGCCTTTGGAATGCACCGCAGGTGAATGATGCTGGCAGAACCTCTTAAAATTTTGTTAAAAGCTAATTTTCTGATGTCACTATGGAATGCTGTTTTTCCTCAATTTGAAATTATCATCTGCATCTGATTATCCTTGAATCGATTAAGATGCTGGGAAAGATTTTAAAACAGCTGCCAGGTTTTTTAAATTCGTAGCTTGGCAGACATCACCTTGGCAGCACTAATGCATCACAGTCACCTCAAATTAGAGCACGTATTAAAAATTCAGAAAAAAAAAACGATACTCTGTAAAGAAAATACACTGCTCAAAAAAATAAAGGGAACACGTGAACAAAACAATTTACTCCAAGTCAGCCACACCTCTGTGAAATCGAACTGTCCACTTAGGAAGCAACACTAAATCAATTTCACCTGCTGTTGTGTAAAATGGAATAGACAACAGGTGGAAATTATAGGCAATTGGCAAGATACACCCGATAAAGGACTTTTGAATGCTGGCAGTGCTTTCACTCTAGTGGTAGCATGAGACGGAGTCTACAACCCACACAAGTGGCTCAGGTAGTGAAGCTCATCCAGGATGACACATCAAGGCAATTTATTACAAGAAGGTTTGGTATGTTTGTCAGCGTGGTGTCCAGAGCATACCAGGAGACAGGCCAGTACATCAGGAGACGTAGAGGAGGCCGTAGAGGGGTGGGGTTGTGCTAACAGCCCAACACCGTGCAGGATGCTTGGTATTTGCCAGAGAACACCAAGATTGGCAAATTTTCCACTGGCGCCCTGTGCTCTTCACAGATGACATTGAGCACATGAGCACGTGTGACAGACGTGACAGAGTCTTGATATGTCATGGAGAACGTTCTGCTGCCTACAACATCCTCCAGCATGACCAATTTGGCAGTGGGTCAGTAATGCTGTGGGGTGGCTTTTCTTTGAAGGGCCATAGAGCCCTCCATGTGCTCGCCAGAGGTTGCCTGATTACCGTTAGGTACCGAGATGAGATCCTCAGACCCCTCGTGAGACCATATGCTGGTGTGGTTGGCGCTGGGTTCTTCCTAATGCAAGACAATGCTTGACCTCGTGTGGCTGGAGTGTGTCAGCAGCTCCTGCAACACAAAGGCATTGATGTTATGGACTGGCCCGCCTGTTCCCCAGACCTGAATCCAACTGAGCACATCTGGGACGTTATGTCTCGCTCCATCCGCCAACACCAAGTTGCACCACAGACTGTCCAGGAGTCGGCAGATGCTTTAGACCTGGATGCTTTAGTCCAGGTCTGGGAGGAGATCCCTCAGGAGAATATCCATCGTCTCATCAAGAGTATGCCCACGCACTGTAGGGAGGTCACACAAAGTACTGAGCCTCATTTTGACTTGTTTAAAGTACCTTGCATCAAAGTTGGATCAGCTTGTAGTGTGTTTTTCCACTTTAATTTGGAGTATAACTCCAAATCCAGACCTCCATGGATTGATACATTTCATTTTCATTGATAATTTTTGTGTGATTTTGTTGTCAGTAGATTCAACTATGGAAAGAACAAGGTATTTAATAAAAGTTCCCTTTATTTTTTTGAGCAGTGTACATTACACACATGATTCTGAGACACAATAATGAAAATAATAGAAATATTCTCAGATTGACCAAGAAAAGGAAATAGTTATTTGGATTGGCATCCTGGAACTGATCTTTGTGCTTGAGTTTGAGGTCAAAAATGTTCAGTTAAAAGAAGAAGAAAAAAAAGATCTTCTGACAACAACAGATAATGTAAGTCATTTTCTGTGGCAGTATGCAACAAAGGAATCTGTGTACCATCAGCCAAAGGAAAACATAACACTTTAGTCATTACACAACAATCAACTTAACCAGAACACATAAACATGGATTTGTGAGCTGCTATCACACATTTGATGTCAACTTTTTTGATGAAATACAACACAGAAAATATTCACAGACATAAACAAATAAAAATGTGACTCCAGTCAAACGATAACTTGTTTATATTTGCTCACATCTATTCCCCTTGTTCTTTTTTCTACCCTTTGTTCTTAATTTGTTCAGTCAAAATGTGCAAGATTCATGTGAATCCCCAGAGAGATGTGAAACAAGAACACATCACCCTCTGTCACAACGAAACCAATGTAAATCGCAGCTAAAGGATGAATTGAGAAAGAGATTAAAGGTCTTAACTATGAGGAGATGGAAAGAGGAGATGTTGAGATGGACTTCAGTACACTGAGAGACAGCATTGAAAAGTTGTGGTGATGTAGGGTATGAAAATGCAAAAGACACGCCACAGCAGAGCCAGATACTTTTGATTTATTTTTACAAGTAAAACTCCACTACACTCAATATTTTTCGTAGCGAATACTCCGCCCTATAAATTATGGTCAGAGAGCTATGAGTGCCATTCTCCTTGGAAATAGATGTTACTTTAAATAAGATCTGACTGATCTGGGAAATAACATTGCAATGGTAATTCATGAGATGGATCATTTGATAGTCATATTTGTGAGATATATTCCACTTCATTTGATGAATATGTGACAAAAAATGTGGAAACATTTTCGTTTTATTTCATCCAGTGTTGATACAACTGATTCAAAACATTTTGAGTAGAAATCGTTGAATTTTAAATTGACTTTCATTTTTGTTCATCTTCCATATCAGCATTACCTATATCACACACTGTATATATTTATGTGACTCATCATTTATCTGCTGTTTTCATCAGGTGAGGTTGCAGATGCAGAGGAAGAGGACTGTCTGTCCTGTGATGAAGGCTGTAAACAATGTAAACTGAGTAAGATCACATCTGAAACTCACTCTTCACTCTTTCTCTATTCTTTTTGACCTTTTTTTTCTAAACACACATTCACAAATATGACACATGACAATCTTTATTATCTTATTATTCAGGAGTGACACATGGTGAGATTTAGGAATGTTTTTGACACAAAACCCTTTAGGTTTGTTTGACAACATATTTATGAGGCAGGGTTCTTGTTGTCACTGCTCAGACAATCCATAAATTGAACCTCAATAACTGAAACCATCAACTGAACTAGGCTCACAATCCTGAAAAGTCAAAGCACAGTGCCACTGTTTTCACTCAAAAAGAAATTTAAATCATATTTTTGCAAAGCTGTAAACAATTTTCATTGGACATGTGGATTGTTTTGGTGGAAGGAAGGGGTATTTTAGAAGACAAAATGTAGTTTTGAGTGAGTTTCACTTTGAAAGGGGTTGATGATTTTTTTTTCTCACAATGCTTCTCTTGTTTTTTCATTTGTGAAATTGAGCTGTGTTAATACTACAGAAAAGCTACCTCAAGCTGAAATCATATTAAAGACAGAAAAAATAAGTTGTTAAGTAATAGATTCACCAACTAGTTTTCATTCTGTTTCTGTCCAAAATTAAAAACCGACAAAGCCATGGATCCAGCAATGTGGGCACTAGAATAATATTTTAAAGCTGTTTTGAATAAGATTGATTGAATTTATCTAGATTGTGAAATGTGAAAGAAAGTAAACCATGTGGTGTGAGGACCCCCTAAATCACATTCCATGTGCTCACGCACACCTAACGCTGTCAGTACAACCACATAAAAACGAGAGAAACGTCCTCCACCCACAGATGATTACTAGCACAGAAAAATGTCATTGTGCTGAGTTAGTCTGAGATGAAGATGGGCTGCTATTATATCATTATGCATCCTGGGCGGAACACCTTCCTTCACCCCCACCACCACCACGGGGACCACCCAGCCCCCGACTATTCTGAAAGCTTAACAAATAACGATTGGCCCCGTGACTCAGTGCTGTAGGTTAAAGTGAAGATGAAACGGAATGCGTAGTGTCTGGCATCTAATATGGCTTTGTGCAGGCTTGTGCTTGGTCATTTCTGTGCTTCGTTTCACACATTTAAAGCAATGTGAAGACATTCTTTAGGATCACATCAGTTTTGGAAGCCTGCCTTTTTTTTGTGAGGTTACTTTTGGGTGAGGATTACGGTGAATTTAAATCAAATCAGGATTAGACACAGTAAAGGATCAAGACATAAAGACATACAGTGTTATGTATTAAAAGGAGAAGTTCCTCATATTCTGATGCCGAATATTTGTACCAAAGTTTGAGTGAATTGTACATTCAGGATTGAGTACACTTTTGTAAATGAGTTCTGTCGCTGTTCATTTTCATTTGCTGCTGGGTGACATCTATAGTTGAACTCGGCGTTTTGACAGTGTGTGATAGATGCAACAGATTCCCTAAACCATTTTATCTCCCCCATCAAATTACTTACAAATGACTTAGCTGGAATGAAAATAACTTTCATTACTTTGGCCCTCTCTCCCTAGTCTTCCTCCCTTTGGTATCTGTGCCCGTAATTCTCACATTCCTTAACTTACAACATCTCGGCTTGAGTTTTCACTGCACTGATGAAGGTTGCTGAACACGTCTTTATGACATCATTGTTTTAAACAAGATTTATACGGACAATCCTCCACTCATGCTGCTGGGAGGATTTTGGAACACTAAAGCTCACCTAGCCTCCAATTTTCCACAGTTTGGTTTCTGTGCAGCACATCGACGTCCTTGAAAAAGTGTCTTTCTCATGGATGTTGTACCTCATTACATTCACACGTTACACATCTACTGTCTTTCAGAAATCCTCATCTCAAACATAACTTGATAAACTCACAATGTCATTCTCATTTTTTTCCTGAGTCTTAATGATCATCACTTGTATTGTGTGTGAGTCATCTGTCTGTCAATGCTAGTGTAACACGTCGCTTGTAGACTGTAAATATGTATGAGTCCTCACACATTCCACAAGTGCATACTTCAGGATGTGTTTGGCAGTTTAAATTCTGTTGAAATCCCCAATCCTTTGGTTTGCACAGTTAATATTTATGCAGCCGCTATTATTTTCTGTCTTCACATAGACACAGCCTGAAGGCATGATTTCCGGCTCCTCTGTCCCTCCCACCTCTCCCCTCGCCCAGTCTCTCTCTGTATACGTAATTGCTTTCACAGGTAGTGACTTGTCGAGTGCATTGAAGTATAAACCAGTGCACTGTTGTGGGTGCTGGGAGGAAACTGTGAGTTATGGGGTGTAGGGGTGGATGGAAGCTTTTCTGGAGTGGATGAATATCCCAGGGGAAAGTACGCAGAAGATGCTTTTTACTAGTTATTTCTCTCCTACTCTCTACCTCTCCTTTTTTGCTCTACCTCTTCTTCCCCTGTCTGATCCTAACTTTTTCTCCCTCCTGCCCCTTCCTGCCCTTCCTGGCTCCTTCGGTCCTTGGAGACTTGATGACATTGTTGGACTAAAGGATGACAAGGGAGCTCTTCTCCAGTCACCTGTTGGATGGTTTGATTGACAGCAGAAACAAATTATCTAGAAGAAAAGTGTATCCTTGCTGTGTAGTTTTAAAAAAAAGTCTCATGCATTCCAGAATTACTTATTAATATCCCCTGTATATGTTGCTCAGTCTCCAGTAACAAAAAACAAATATCCAAGGGATTTACGGAGTCTGTCACTCACCAGGTGCTCGTGTTTATGTCGCTCAGCAAAGTACACTGTGAGCTGAATGGTAGCATGGATACACACACACACACGCACGCACGCACGCACACACACATACACACACACACACACACACACACATACATAACACGATAAAACAGCATGTGATGTCTGACTTTAAAAAGGTGGGAGTAACTAACAGACATTATTGATTGAGCTAAAGTTCCAATACAGGCTCTCCAACACTCATTTGAACTCTTCTTGCTAATTAAATAGCTTGATCGCTAATTTTACATTGAACACTGGAGGACAGTGATTGATCTGAGTGTCATTAGGTCTGCAGTGAACTGTGCAGTTGGTGTGTGTTGTCAGAGCGCCTCCTGCTGGCTCTAAAGGAAATGGAATTAGAGAAATCAGCCCTTTGAGAGCAAAGACAAAAGGGAATATGGAGCACATCACTCTTTATTATAACTAACAATTATATCATTATTTTCACCTTCTTTAAGATGGAAAACTGGACATTTAAAGTCTGGATATGACAGCAGATAAAGTAAGATTGCTGTTTAACTTCTACAGATGTCGATTCCAAAACTACAGAACTGCACTCCTAAACCGGTTGATCCACTCGCATCTCTTTTTATCGCCCAACACAAACAAAGAAAGGAGGAGGATAAAGTAAGAGCGTGGGTTCTTTCATCCATCTCTCCATCAGCCCAACTATTTCAGTTGAAGAGTATGACTCCAAGAGTGTAACTCAGAAGTCAAAACCCTCTATGATCAACGACCAACAGCTGAAGTTTTACCTTATGACATTTAGAAAATCTAGTTTTGGATGTGATGTGTACAAGTAGAACTCAGCCTTATTCCCTGAGGAAGATTTGTGAGTTGTTGTTGTTGTTGTTGTTGTTTTTAAAGTTGTCTGGGGAATAACTTCGAATCTGTTGAATTATCTTGTTTCACAACAATTTCTGCATGCATCTTCCATAATATGGAGAGGTGACTTTTGATTTTTGGGGAATTTTTGAAAATGTAACACTTTATGTGAAGTATGCAGTTAACAAGAATTCCAGCAAAGAAGGACTACTTTTGAAACTTCTTTTTTAAATGACAGTCTTCTTGAAATACATGCGTCCGTGAGGGGGATCCAGAGTATTTCCTTCTTTATCATCTTTTTAAATAGTAAACCGATTAATTTCCTTGTCCAGAATTAACTGCTGTCCAATCAACTGGTATTGATTTTTTGTTGTTTCTTCACTTCACCACAGAGGATTCAGGAGATAAGTCCCAGGAAACTGTTTGTTTGAAATGTGAAGAAGGTTACTACCAGTAAGTATTATCACTAGATAATATTCTGAAGTTATACCACCACATTCATGAGTCTACATATAGTTAAAATCCAACTATCTGCCAGGTTGGAAGCAGACTGTCACCAGTCCTGTCCAGATCGTACCTACAGCGTGGACGACACAATGGTGTGTGTTCCATGTGAAGATGACAAATGTGCAAACTGTGACCAGTCCCAGTGTTACTGGTGTGACAAGGATTTCTACGTCTTTGGTAACATTTGAACTATTATAGAGTTTTTTTAGTGAATATGAGAAAAAAACAGTGATATGATGAGGCTTGAAGAACTGACTCCAGAAATAAATTCATTGACAGAATCTAATCATTCCATGAAGAGGAATTCCTCGAATTTGTGTAACAGTAACTTATATTTGATACAAATTACTGTAATTTATTAAACATCCCAGATTATAGTCCTTTCGATATGTTTGAAAGCATTACATTAAAAGCCACATCCTTGGATCACTCTGATCACATACATGTATTCAAGTTGAAAAAACTTAACAAAAAACCCCAAAACAAAACAAAACAAGAATTTTTCATTAAATACTATGTTTGAAGACATGGAGAGGAAGTTAATAAAAAGTGTGTCTGTGAGTCCAGATGGAGAATGTGTGGATCACTGTGGGGAAGGATTCTTTGTGGATGTGGAGAGTAATGAATGTGAGCCTTGTCATCGTTCCTGTCGTGCCTGCGGTGGGCCACGGTTTGACGACTGTGACTCCTGCGAGGACGGATTCCTGCTGAAGAACGGGGAGTGTTTAGAAGAAAGACAGCTTGTACCCTGCCCCGAGAAATACTTCAGAAACAGTATGGCAAATATTTATTTCACCAATTACTAAGTAATTGTAAAAAGTTTAAG
This sequence comes from Antennarius striatus, assembly GCF_040054535.1. NCBI lineage: Eukaryota > Metazoa > Chordata > Actinopteri > Lophiiformes > Antennariidae > Antennarius > Antennarius striatus. Next base: position 17,472,034 of record NC_090778.1, read on the forward strand.
TATTATTACCTACCTCTTGTTTTTTCTGAACTCATGATAACTCCTTATTTCCATCCCATCCTGCCTGCGTACAGTATGGTACAACCCTCTCCTGTTTCTTCATTTGTACATATGTCATCTTGGCTCCTATTTGCCATTCAGGTCAGGGTGAATGTGAGCTTTGCCATTCTTCCTGTAAGACTTGCTTTGCTGCTAGGAAGGAAAACTGCAGCAGCTGCTTCTCAGGTAAACATGTACGGTACATACTTTATGACACTGAGCTTCAAGCATCTAAGATGTTTAGTGGGCTTGTGTTTCATCTTTTAGGCAAATTTGCGGCCAAAATACATTTAGTCTTTGTGGAAAAAAGACCCTTTCCAATTGACTTGTCCTAAATTATTTTCTTTTAAACAGTGGTGTAATTTGTTTATTATTTTTCAGGTCGCTTTTTGACTGCTCAGCAGACCTGCATGTCTCAGTGCCCATCTGGTACGTTCGCCAACAAGAAAACCAGTCAGTGTGAAGCCTGCTCCAAACAATGTGTACTGTGCCAAGATGCTCGACAATGCCAGCGCTGTCGCAGTGGGCTTTATCTGCACAATGGGGAGTGTGCAGTGGAGTGTCAGAGGTGCTTTTCTTTTTTTCTTGACTTCTAAATGAACTCAAATCATAACAAGTTAGTGATAATTCCTTCATTCCTCTCTCTCTGTTTCCCAGAGGTTTTCCTCAAGATGGTGTATGCCAGCCATGTGCTCCTGAGTGTGCATCCTGTAAAGGAAAATCTTCTTACTGTCTGAGCTGTGAGACAGACTACCTGCTGCTGGACCACTCCTGTAGGTCACACTGTCTAGAGGGCTATTACGCCTCAGAGACAGAATGCCACCGCTGTTCAGCTCACTGTAGAGAGTGCAATCAAGATGGCCTTTGTAAGAGTAAGTATGATGGGTGAAGCAGGGAAGTGTAGAGAAATGGTAGGTGTTGAGAGAAAGATTAAAGCAACTTTACTTTTATAGATGACTTGGTTTGGTGTTGAAACAGTAGATTAGCAAATGAAAAGGAAAGTGAAGTAATATACTGTAGGAGGAAAAGACAAGAAATGTAGATAACTCCTTGTTTCAATCACAAGTAAAATACAGGTTGTTTGTAAGCTAAATTGTTAGTAAGTCGTTAGTTATGAAATTTCAATCTATAATTGTCATTTCAGGTCATTTTAAATATCATTACTACTCTAAATCCTAAAATAATCCTACAAATAATCTAAGGCATCTTTTTTGGAGACTGCCAAAGAGAAAAGAAGCAACAATTTGTTGCAAAACATGAAACCCTGAAAAAACGATGTTGTTCTGTGATTAACAAATTCCCAACATTCTTTGAGCATGTCTGTCCAAGTTGTAATGAAATATTTGTACAAAGCTGTCCAAACACAAACAAAATATCAATTGATGTCCTTATCATTTTAATTTGCCCACAAATTCCTCCCTGGTGTCTGATTTTATTTTTTGGTATTTCCCCACTGCTCAAATCAAACACACATACATATCAGTAACGCAGTCGCTCTCTTTCAGACTGTGACCTCTACTACTTCCTCCACAAAGATGAGTGTGTGGATGACTGTCCTGATGGCTATTTTGCCAGTGCGCAGTTGGAGGAGTGTGTACGTTGCCATGCTGATTGTGCCACATGTGATGGGCCGGACATCGATGACTGTAATGTTTGCCGCAATAGTAAAGCTGTTCGCTACAATGGAGAGTGTCTTCCTCATTGTCCAAAGGCTACTTACTATGACACGAACACAAATGAATGCAGAGGTACAGTTTATTGTAATCAGGCTAAATAAAATTGAAAACTGTACCTCAGCGGATTTACTCATAGACTGTCTTGATTTCCTCAGATTGTGACCAGTCATGTTTGACCTGCTCAGGCCATGAGCCTTCATCCTGCCTCAGCTGTGATACCAACAGGCAAAGAGATGCCAGTGGACACTGTGTGTGGTTCAGTGAGTGCTCTCTGAACTCATACAAGGACCAAAATGGGGAATGCCAACAATGTCATAAAAGCTGTCATCGCTGCTCCGGGCCAGAAAAAGATCACTGTCTCAGCTGCAATAAGCCATACTTCCTACTGAGTATGTGGAGAAATAAGCCAGGGTTAGAAATTTTGAAAATATTTTAAGCATTCCGTAGAAAATATTCTTATCCATCATTGTGTTCGTCCATCAGACAGCACGTGTGTGTCGAAGTGTCCCATGGATTACTACACTCAGGATGCTGCTGCTGTGTGTGAGCGCTGTCACTCCAGCTGTCACTCGTGTGTTGGTCATCACAGCGTGCAGTGTGTCACCTGTAAACCTGGATTTTTCAAGGAGGGAAGCAGCTGTGTTGAATCGTGTTCGGCAAGGTTGGAGGAGCGCAAATCAGCTATAGGTCCCTTCTTATTCTTTTTCATCAAGTATCATTTCTTTTCTTTTTTTCTCTTTTCAGTCACTTTGGTAACAATTCCACCATGGTTTGTGAAAGATGTGATCCCTCTTGTAACCAGTGTTGGGGTCATGGTAGCAGAAATTGTCTCAGCTGTCGTGAGAATTACGTCTACGTGAGACAATGGGGTCAGTGCCTGCAGAGCTGCCCTCCAGGCTTCTATGAAGAAACCCATTCTAAGAACTGTCACAAGTGTCATCCCACCTGCAAGACTTGTACAAGTAAATTCAGCTTACCATTGTTAATTTTTCCGTTTTTATGTGTTATCACAACATTGGTTAAAGAAATGCTGTGCTATAGTTTCCCTTTGGGTGGGTGGGGGGGTGAAACTGGGGAAGTTGTAAATACAGAATCGGGTCATTGAAGCCCAAAACCATCAAAAAGAAGTCTTCTGAATATGTGTCTCACAATTGTGTATTGATAAATGTCTTAACTTTTGGGCACTTCCTGTTGTGTAATATCTCTCTTTCCAGCGGAGGGCGCTCTGGCCTGTCAGACATGTTATGAAGGCTTCACGCTCATGGGTGGTGTTACATGTACTTCACCATGCCTCCCTGGTTACTATAATGCTTTACAGGTAAACAAGTCCTGATATATATTAAAACTTTCATTTTCTTTATGAAACCAATGACAGACCTATATGTAGCTGAAGTTTGGCAAGTCTGCTCTTAAAAAAAAAAGCAGTTGCTATGTAACAAAGATTTTTCTCTTCAGGGCTCTGAATTGAAGAGTGAAGAACCACTGTGCAAAGCCTGTGATCCATCCTGCATAGACTGCCGAGGTTCTGGTGCATGGAACTGCACAATGTGTCGTGCACTCCAGATCTTGTCTGATGATGGTCGCTGCTTGTCTTGCTGTGGAAATGAAACATATGACCACAATAAACCGATACCCAGGGAGTGTTGTGACTGCAGGGCCTCACGAGGTAACTATAAACCTGTGCTTACCAAACACACATTTCACTGTAATATTGGGAGATAGCATTGATGTGCAAATAAGTCATTGGTTGTTTTTAGGCCATCCTTCATCTGTAATGGTTGCACTGTACAATTTAATTCCACGGTTCCTCACAATGTAGCCACGAGTTTCATCTTTCTGCCAAACAGTGAATTCCAGTACTGTCCAGAATGATCAGGGTTTTCTTACCCGCTGGCCAGATAGACAACACTGCTTTTCATTGAGATTTCTAAAATAAAAATCATGCCAGACTGTGATTCATGTAAAGTGATACTTTGCTCCATCTTCTTCTTTTTTTCTTTTCAGAGGAATGCATCCTGGGTGTCAACTTTGCAATGAGGGATATTGATGATTTGGAGGCTCAAGGCAGCCCTGCTAAACTTTTTGTCACTGTCTGTGTACTACTGATTCTTTCTGTTGGCGGTGGAATCTTCCTTTTCCTCAGTGCACGGTCTAAATTACAAGCCATGGTCCCTCAGACCATGCTTGGTAGGTATCAGAAAGTGGACACCAATGGAGGGATTACCTCAAAACCTGGCAGCTCTTCATTTGGAGACTACAGTGACCAATTAATTGAATGTGAGGAAGATAAGGAAGACGATGAGGATGACATTGTGTACATGTCAAAAGATGGGACAATATATCGAAAATTAAAATACGGACTCTTAGATGAAGATGAGATTGAGCTAGAGTATGATGATGAGAGCATCTCATACAGATGAAAAACCTAGAAAACCATACTGGGAGCAGCTTCCTGTGATGGTTTTGCAGTTTAAGGTAAATGACAACTGACCACTCTTTGGGGATACAATGTCTGTTCAAATCTTGAAAATTCTTGGCTCTCTTGAGATCATTTTACTGCAATCAGCACATGGAGCAGTTTTGTTTTTTTCATTTTTATGTTTTTTTTCTTCAATTCTAACAAACACCACCAATCAGGCCACAGTGTACAGGAACATTCAGGTGAAGTCAGATCTTACAGGTTTCAGATATTCTGTCCTTTTGGACCAAATCTGATTAAAACTTATCTTTTTTTACTTTGAGAGTAAATAACAATTTTTCCATAATGTATATATCATATATAATGTCCAACCCTTAGCCATTTCCTTGTGACAGTTTTTTCACTTGCTGCAAGCAGTATACCAAGTAACTTCTTATCATTGTTAAAATTTTCAAGAGATACATTTCCCAAATATATATTTTCACACTAAAAAGAAGTGCTTGCACCAAATATGTTTTTTATGTGTTCATGGATCTCTTTTCCAGTAAAGTTGTGAGAGGGATTAGCTTCATTTGTCCCACAAATTCTCCAACAGGCGTCTCCACTGCCATGATAACGTTTCTGAATTGGTGTAACAAAAAACCTCACAACATTCTTCCAACAAAATTCATACCAAATATTTGATCGTGTTGCGGTCCACTGCAAACTGCATATTTTGTCTCAACTCCCCTCAGGGATCATTGTATTCTTTTTCCCATTTCTTTTTTTATGTACTCTGTACTCCCTGTTTTGGACTGTTGGATTCTATTATATAGCTTAGAAAATATTTTCTTACAAGTTTGGGACTGAGTTAATGCTAAGAATGCCAGTAGGAATCCTGTATCAAATTTTATTCATGTCTTTTCTAAATTTTGAGCGAAATGGTGTCTAACTTGCAAATATCTATAGAAATCATATTTTCCCTATGGAGCAGTTTTGAATGAAGAAAGGTGACAAGCATCAATCAAAAGTTTGTTAAATTTAGAGAATTTTAGAAGTACTGCAAAATTTTGGAATTGATTGTATTTTATCAATTTGTTGTATTGTGACCATTCCAGCATGGTCATAATATTTAATGTAAATTAAATGTGAGGAAACTACAAATAATCACATATTGTGTTAAGTTAGACAGTTGACCCACATTAGTCATCTTAAGGCAGTTTGAGATTGAGTGTAATCTAAAACATATTGGTTGCTATAATGTTTGCTTCTTTTCATCAATAATTTGGGATTCATGTTTGATTACATAATCCAAATCCTTTGATTTGGCTTCTCATAAATATGATCTACTGTATAATAAAGTTTAGTTGTTGTTGTTTTTTTTGCAGTCTCAAAAATCAAGAGAAGTTGTGTGGTGACATGTTATTAATAGAAGTATTTCATCCAGAGGAAACATTACAAATGTAAAAAATTAAAAATGAAATAATTATTTCCATAGAATTCCTTTAAGAAATATTCTCTGTATGCTAATGTATTATCCCTTCTTTATTTCTGCTTCATCTAGTATAAGCACTGCTTTAATGATGGCTTTAGCGCCTGTTAATACTGTCTTTGTAATTTGTAATGTTGAGCACATGTCAAAGTGTAGGAGTCACCTCAACATTCTAAGCACGATGTGCACCGAAGCACCCATCACTAACTGAGTGTAATTACATTCAAATGTTATAAAGTTATCAGGTGCGATCACACAAAGAGGAAAATATTTTCTCCGGGTTTGGGGCCATGTCAGCTTCACACTAATAGTTTGACCATGTTTGAGCATCAGTGTTACCATGTGGTGGCCTTGCGATAATAAGAGGTCTCAGTCCCACTCAATCTAACATGTGATGACTGGAGTTTCTAGAATTTTGTTCTCACTGTGTTGATGAAATGTGTGGTGACAATGAATAATTTAATTTAATTTAATTTAATACACTGTTATAATCACGTATTTCATAGGTTTGATGAATTTTTATGAGTGTGCAGTTTGAAAACTTTCACTTGTGCTGTTGTATCGAGGTGACTTCAAAGTAATTCTGGAAAGAGATGTACTAATCTGGCAACAGACAGCAATAGCGAGGTTGAGTGTGGTTTTGTTGTTTTTCTAACTTGCAATTGTCAATACACACCTAATTTTGAACTTAAATACATGTGTATTTACCAATGATGATTCATCTGTGTTTTTTATTTTGAGTCCCTTGAAAATTCTGTCCACAAAGACTGTTTGTCCTGCTCCTTTCTCACAATGATTCTTGGATATAGAGAAAGCAAGCCCAAAGTGCTTCGACACGGTTATGGAGTCAAGTAAGATTGCAGATGGCCGGAGGACCGTGAAGGCAGCACGGCGCGCTCAAGGTGACGAAAATAAATGGTGTCGGACGACTTTATCCGTTGAAAACACTGACAGCCATTGCAAGTATTTGACAAACATGATACACAAAATGACAGGATCGGTTTTGGATACGATGAAGGAGCTGAAGTTACTCTTTTACAGCTTCCTGTCTTGTACATGGGAAGACGCGTTACTTGGTTCTACCTCGTAAACCGGCCCGGAGGAAACACAAGCCGGAACGAATGTTACTGTGGGTCTGGTCGGAAGCGTCTCGAACGACACAACCGTGTTGGCGGTGCGTTGCACGGTGTCTATGGGAAGTTTGATTGGGCCTGACTTGTCATTGCCAAATCTTCGTGGGACTGAAAGAGAAAGAATGCCTGGAACCTTTTGTGGAAACAAAAACACCCTCTGATTGGTTTCTGTTACATCTTGGGGGAGCAAATTATTTATATTTGAACTGAAATTATATGACATCGCACTTCAAAGCGGTGATGTATTGTAATTGTCAGTGTTCGTTCGTCCATCCGTCCGTTCATTAGTCAGTATGTCAGTCGTCTTCAGATTACCACCGCTATATCCGCCGCAGCGGGTCACGGGGAGCCGGAGCCTATTTGGCGGCATAGGGCGTGAGGCGGGGGACACTCCGTGCATGACGCCAGTGCACCGCGGCCGTTCGTTAGTATGTCCACTAAAATATCTTCTCAACCGTTGCAGATAGAAAGAGGAAACAAAAAGCCCATTACTCGGGCAGCAAAGGGGATGAAAATTAGATAATGACCTTGAGAAAACTAGGTCAGGGTAAAATTTCAACTTCTGTACATTCAGGAACTTGATAACATAGAAAGACGAAGGAGGCCAGTGTGAGACCGTCGATCATAGCTACTGCTTTGATTTATGAAAAGCACTAGCTTTGGTCTTTGCCCTATGTAAGTAGGTCAGGATAAAATCAAAGCACTAGCTTTGATCAATGCAAGTAGGTCAGGGAATTTTTTTTTTTTTAATTGAGGGGTGTCGTGGGATGTTGCAGTTTGTCACTGCATTGGTTCTTGTTTGATGCTGTGCTGCAGCCAAGCTTGTGTGCTAAAAGCCTGTGCTTATCATTATTACATGCCACATCCCTCACAGTGATGGCGACAGTCTCACTACTGAATGTCATCAGGTTCATAGCTTTAAGAGAGACAGACCACACCTTTCAACACGTGTATTGGAATAAATGATCTGCTTGTAAAAAACTTCTCTAGCTTTTAACTGTAAAATCTATTTTTGAAAATCTGCACTTATTGCTTCACAAAATCTCTATTTACCTTAAAGAAAATTGAAAATAATTGTACTGTGAATAGCACATTTTATTACTGTTAAATCTGGATTCATGTGTAACATTTTATTCTGAAATCATAATTTACTCTGTAAAATCAGTAAAAATAATGTGTCATCTAAACACCTAAAAGTAAGGAGGTTCTTCCAGATGACTGGACAACTACAGCTAATGTGATCAGGGAGACAGGTAAGAGAGTACTTGGTGTGTCATCTGGAAGGAAAGTAGATAAGGAGACTTGGTGGTGGAATGAGGAGGTACAGGAGTGTATACAGAGAAAGAGGTTAGCTAAGAATAAGTGGGACACTGAGAGGACTGAGGAGAATAGACAGGAGTACAGGGAGATGCAGCGTAAGGTGAAGGTAGAGGTAGCAAAGGCCAAACAAGAAGCTTATGATGACTTGTATGCTAGGTTGGACAGTAAGGAGGGAGAGACTGATCTATACAGGTTGGCAAGACAGAGAGATAGAGATGGGAAGTACATGCAGCAGGTTAGGGTGATTAAGGATAGGGATGGAAGTCTATTGAAAGGTGCCAGTAGTGTGATGGGAGGATGGAAAGAGTACTTTGAAGAGTTGATGAACGTGGAAAATGAGAGAGAACAAAGACTAGAAGAGGTGACTGTTGTGGACCAGGATGTAGCAAAGATTAGTCAGGATGAAGTGAGGAGGGCATTGAAGAGGATGAAGAGTGGAAAGGCAGTCGGTCCTGATGATATACCTGTAGAGGTTTGGAAGTGCCTAGGAGACGTGGCAGTAGTTTCTGACTGGGTTGTTCAACAGGATCTTAGATGGTGAGAAAATGCCTGAAGAATGGAGAAGTGTGTTGGTGCCCATTTTTAAGAACAAGGGAGATGTGTAGAGTTGTGGCAACTACAGAGGAATAAAGCTGGAGCCATACAATGAAGTTATGGGAAAGAGTAGTGGAAGCTAGACTAAGGGCAGAAGTGAACATTTGTGAGCAGCAGTATAGTTCATGCCAAAAAAGAGTACTACAGATGCAGTATTTGCTTTGAGGATGTTGACAGAGAAGTACAGAGAAGGCCAGAGGAAGCTGCATTGTGTTTTTGTAGATCTGGAGAAAGCTTATGACAGGGTGCCCAGAGAGGAACTGTGGTATTGTATGAGGAAGTCTGGAGTGGCAGAGAAGTATGTTAGAGCTGTGCAGGACATGTATGAGGACTGTAAGACAGTGGTGAGGTGTGCTGTAGGTGTGACAGAGGAGTTCAAGGTGGAGGTGGGACTGCATCAGGGATCAGCTCTGAGCCCCTTCTTGTTTGCTATGGTGATGGACAGGCTGACAGACGAGGTTAGACAGGAATCTCCATGGACTATGATGTTTGCAGATGACATTGTGATCTGCAGTGAGAGCAGGGAAGAGGTGGAGGAGAAGCTAGAGAGGTGGAGGTTTGTCCTGGAAAGGAGAGGAATGAAGGTTAGCCGCAGTAAGACAGAGTACATGTGTGTGAATGAGAGGGACCCAAGTGGAAGAGTAAGGTTACAGGGAGAAGAGATCAAGAAGGTGGAGGATTTTAAGTACTTAGGGTCAACAGTCCAGAGCAATGGAGAGTGTGGAAAAGAGGTGAAGAAGTGTGTACAGGCAGGATGGAATGGGTGGAGGAAAGTGTCAGGTGTGATGTGTGATAGAAGAGTTTCAGCTAAGATTAAATGAAAGGCGTACAAAACTGTAGTGAGACCAGCGATGCTGTTTGGTCTAGAGACAGTGTCACTGAGGAAAAGGCAGGAGACAGAGCTGGAGGTAGCAGAGATGAAGATGCTGAGGTTCTCTCTTTGGGAGTGACCAGGAAGGATAGGATCAGGAATGATTTGGACATGTCCAGAGGAGAGATAATGAATATATTGGTAGAAGGATGCTGAGTTTTGAACTGCCATGAAGGAGGCCTAGAGGAAGACCAAAGAGGACGTATATGGATGTAATGAAAGAGGACATGAAGGTAGTTGGTGTGAGAGAAGAGGATGCAAAGGACAGGGTTAGATGGAGGCAATTGACTCGCTGTGGTGACCCCTGAAGGGAAAAGGCGAAAGAAAAAGAAGTGTTTGACAAGAGTGCTAATTTTCCATTTTAGGATTGACATCCATCCATTCAGCCGTCTCTCTATCTGTCCGTGTATTATTTCATAACGCAAAGGCTGTGGCAGTACAAAAAGATCTATAGGCTGCCAAGCAATTCAAAAACATATTTATTTCAATGTGATCCTCTGTGTAAACTAAAACAAATAAAAGCAAAAAAAGACAAACACTTGACCCAGTTCCAGGAATATAGTGAGGTAAAATGTACTGTATTGGTATTAAAAACTTCCCCCTGTACCAGGTTTGAAAACCAGGACATCGAAATTGAAAATAATTTATTCTGAACATTTAATGCTTTACAGGATGAATCATTATTAAGTAATTATTTAACTTGAACATAATAAAAAAAAATTCACTTCCCCCTTCCAGTGGTGCATTAACAGGGTGGATCTTCTATAACTTTCTACTACATTTCCAGTTCACTTACTGGACTGATAACATAAAAAATGTTACTAAATAGGAATTGAAACATAACAGGAAAAACAGCTAAGCTCTAAATTCCAAGAATTCATTCATTTACTCTTTAAGTTACATTTATTTACACTTTAACTTACAATATAGGCTTGGAAAAGAAGTTTAAAACTATATAAATGGATTGAAACACCTTCAAGACATTTTCATCATAAATTCTTTACAAGTCGTCAATTTTACCACATAGCAGTAATAACACAAACATGTTTTCCTGCAGAAACCTCAGCATGAGTGTGTTCTCACATTTTATATCTTTGCTCTTAATAAATATCACACCTCAGGAGCTGTGGACCTTTTACTACGTCATATCATTTCATTAACCATCAAATTGTTTTACAATCTGTAGCAAACTTAAAGACAGTCTTAACACTAGGAAAGCCGTATTGAAAACCTAAAATGAAATAATCACCATGCAAAAGGCCCTGCTTGTCCGTTAATCTTTGTCAACTTCAGACCAGCCAGAACAATTTTCCTATCAACCCAGCTGGTTGATAACAGAACGGCTGTACCATTTAAATATGTTGACACTATTCTTAATGACTCTTCAAAGCATGGTTTACAGATAGCCCATCTAATAAATAACCATGCTAATGCTTATTTAATGGTTCCTCTATGTAATGGATCACTAATCACAAATTTCATCTAGGGTTCAAAATGTTTCTAGGGCAGTTATAAACAAGGCTTTTGTATCAAAAGATGAGATGAAGGTCATTTTCTTGAAACAAAAAAATAAAAGGAGGAAACAAGGACACTTTAATATCATTAATTTATATTATTATAATCTAAGCTCCTTGTCTTAAAAAGGTTACAGTGCATGAAGTCATCCAACTGTGCAAGTGTTTTGAAACTCACACCTGGAATTTTTCGTGAAACCATCACATGTAGAAATACAGAAAAGTTATTTTTCACCTTGATTACATAGGCTTCACAAAGATGAGGTTATGGTCGTTTGTGTTACTCTTTTTATACAGACTGTCACAAAAGCACTTGAATATTGTGGTCATGTCATCTCAAAATGTGCATTTTGGGCATCTTCTCGCATAAAAGATTCAAAATACAGCATGACCAACTGGACCCAAAAGCTTCATAAACTGTAAAACTAAAGATACATTAAAACATCAATTTAGTGGCTGGATGTAATGCAAGAAAATGGAAATGAAATAGCTGTTAAAAAATTTTCATAAAGTAAAAGAAAAATATATCAAATATATCCATGTACAGCCATGAAAACAAGGTACAGATCTCAGAATGAGGCTGCAAACTTTACCAATTTTATACACACATGTGCTTGGGAACTTGCGTTGTTCTGTCTCATTTGTGTGTGACTGTTTGCACAAATTGGTGCACTAATGGCCATCTCTCAGTGACCATTCAATATAGTCTGTGACATTGACGAAGAAGTAGGGGGCATGGTTGAAGACGTACTGGGTGCGCTGGTAAAGAAGTTGTCTTCTCTCAGTTTCAGATGCTCAGGGAGCTCCAGCTTGACCTTGGCCTCCTCAATGTCATTGGTGATGGCCATAATGAGGGCTTCTATTAGCAAAAAAGATACAATAGAGATGACGAGATACAGAGAAGTCAGAAGCTCCATTCGGAGAGTGTCAAAACATGTCTGCTTTTATTCTACTCTGATACTTTGTGTGAACGCAATGAAATCACAACAGTGAGTTTGTTCTGCTTCTTTCCAGGCTATCAAAGTAGTATTTGTGGCAAAATACATTTGTATGAATGCGAGTTGGAAAAGCAGAATGGAGCTGTGATGTTTAGACAATATACTGTATTAAGTGTGAGGCCAAAACTGGAAAATACCTTGAATTTGTGAACAAACTAAAGTGTATTGTGTGAACAAACTCATTTTGTTGCACCACTTTTATGTGATCTCCATGTGAAAAAGACTACAGAAGTCAGTGAAACCTGCAAAAATAATATTGATGTGTAAAAGAATTGGAAGCCATGATAGGTTGTGGAAAAATAATAAGCTCTGGAGGCTTGAGACATACAGACTCAGAGAGAATGGCGTCTTACCAAGTGAGTTGAAGCTTGTCTCTGGACGGATGTAGCCCACCACAACAAAACTGAGAATCCCCCCATAAAAGTCCTCTTTGAATGTGTGAATCAAATGGGCCTCCTAGAACCACAAAAAAAGACCTTGAGGAACTTGCCAGTACTTTTTCACCTCTAAAAGCTCTCAAGGACTTCAGTTAATATCAAAGTTGCTGGCATTTCCTGTTTGGGATTACTGCCAGCTGCAGGGTTAACAGCTAGAAATGAAAATCTTACATGTTTTGCACCTTTTATCCCAGACTATCTCCTGTTGGCAAAACAGGGACATCTCTCGATGACCCCTGCAGACTACACGTATGGTAATTACATGATTGTGAAAAAAAACAAAACAAAAAAGAAAAACAACTTCAATGCTGTATAATAATAAATATTCAATAAAACCATGATGAGTTTTGGTGCCACTGCAGGAAATGTGATTTCAAGACAGTGCTGTGGAAGAGAAGTTGTATTTGTGTTCATCACTACCATCACTACCCTGGGCTGTCTTAGAATGGCATTTAAAAAAAAAAAAAAGATTTTGCATGTGTATATCTTCTCACAAAAACACAAAATTATCTTGCACTGAATGTTGCTTTTCTTGTACCAACCATGGATTTCTTAATATTTTTGTAGAAAGGATTCCAGCCAATGCTCATCACCATTTTGTAGACATCACCATCACCAACACAGGCCCAGCCATAGTAGATGCCAGTGCTAATGTCTGCTGGAAGGTGATCTACCACAGAGTCAGGTAAGTTAGCTGAAGAGAACAGGAGAGAGGGAAAGGGTGTCAAGAAGAGTACAAAAGCAAATGTTTAACATGTGGGGCCATCAATATTGAAAATACGTATGTTTCTTACTCCAGGGCTGATTAAAGCCAATGTAACCAACGATTTAAGTCACATAATACAAATACATACTCTTTCTCAATAGATGTGTTTTTCTTTAAGAGAAAACGTCTGATGATTGATAAACTTGTCCTACCCTCACTTCCAAGACACCCCTTTACATTCCTGGATACAGAAATCATTACGTAACATACATTGTCACATCCAAAACAAACGTTTCTATCTTTGAGGTTCTGTCACCAAACTCATATTTACTGAACCCAAACACATCATCAGTGGTGTGTGGTGTTCAAAGGCTCCGGATGCTAACAGGGAATATGACAGCTGTTAGCAGAAAAGCTAACGCTGACCATCTGTGGATGAGTGTCCCTCAGTTTTCAGTTATAGAAAACATTCATTATGTTTTCTACCTTTAACTAATTACAGATATGAATAATACAATGCACGACCTTCACAGATTTATTACTGGTTAATGACAGATTACCGACTCACCAGTGGGAATCCCCAGCTCTTTGCTTCCTCTTCCGAAGCCTCGAATAACCTCTCCGCGGCAAAAGTAGGGGAGGCTCTTCATGGCTTCTTTCCTGAGAATAGCTGATAACCTTTGATGGACGCGACTTAATGACCTCCAGCGACACAAGGAAGTCGAGCAGGCTAACCAGCCAGCACTAGTATGAAGAGGAGAACCCCTTCGGCAGCGAGCAGAGCCTTCTCTCGTAGAGTTCAAAGTTCGTCTTTGAATCTGTAGCTCTGCCTGACTAGCTGGTTACATCGAGTGAACGTCACTCGATGCGCCGCGACGGTAAAAGTCCTCAGCTAACGCTGTGCTAGCTAAACCAGTTACACCAGCGTCACAACGCTAACCAGTTCCTCTTTGGTTCAAGTTACAGTAACTAGTAATCACTTCACTGACTGACTAACTCACTCGCTGAGGTCCAGTCGAAGAGTACCGACAACAAACGTGGTCCCGGTGCCGGTTGCAGCGTGTGTTGCACACAACTGCGTCAGCAATGCTACTACTTATGTCATTGACCGCGTGATCACACGTGGTCACGTGACGCTCTCAAGTTGTAGGAAATGCCGCGATTGTAAAGGATGTCGCAATACTTTGTTAATAAAGTCATTGGTTGCATGACAAACGTGGTTACATAACGCTTACATAATGTTCTAGGAACTATCAGAGTTAAAATTTAATTATTTTAATAATTGAACATAATAATCAAAATAATATTTGATAAATAATCAAAAGTACTGTATTCATATTAGCACAGTTGTAAATAATGAAACTATATAACACATACTGAAGTGTATAATATGATAGCGATAGTATAATACTTTTAAACGTATACTACCACCACTGCTCCTACTCCTACCACCAGTTATTATAACTTCAGTTCTTTTTATATATACTGTTCTGCATATTTTCTATATTTACTTTGAATCAATACAGATCTTTAATCTTTTTTTATGATCTTTAATTTATGTTTTACCATATTTTTTGTTTGTTTGAGTATATAGGCCTAACATTAGTCTTCCCTGAGGTCCACATCAGTCCCCTGTTTGGAGAACTGGAAGGTCCTCTCCTCGGAGATGAACGACAGATCAACCTGCACACAGCCAACAAAAAAATACTGTACAAACAATGTGTAAAAGTAATCAACAAGAAAAGCCTGTGTGACAGAGCACCTACTACCTGGGCCAACAGGATGACAGGAAATGGACCTGACCCGCAGTGGAGACTTCTGTACAAACCTCCCCTCAAGAAAAAACAGCCGACCTCCAGTGGAGGATTTTACATGGTGCCATCGGTTCCAATGTTTTTATCTCTGTTTTTGCCCCTGCGGTGTCCAGCCAGTGTCCCTTCTGTCCCCTTTGTGAAACAGTCTTTCATGCTTTCAGTGAGTGTGGGAGACTTGCAGTGCTCTTCACTCTTCTAACGAATGTTTTTAATTTGTTCAGTGAAAATTTTAGTGTCAGGAAATTCATCTACGCTGGGTGCAATAAATTGAATCAGAGAAAGTGGCAGCTTTTAAATTTTATTTCTGGAGAGGCAAAACTCGCAATTTATGTGACCAGGAGGAGGAGAATTGAAAACAATACTGTTCAAGAAGCAGCTACTGTTTTTTGTGGTAACATCAGATGTTGCTTAAAACTAGAATTTGGTTTCGATAAAATGACAAAAGACCTAAATAACTTTTGGAACATCAGGAACATCTGGTGTTACAAAAATGACCTATGCACTTTAGTTGATGATCAACTCACTTTTGCAAACTTCCTGATAATAATGCACTCATTTTTAAATTGTATTTCCTTTTGTTTATTGGTGTTTAGTGTTTTTGAAGTTTCATCTAATGAAAAATTGTAAAATGTTCTAAAATGTTTCTGAATGTGATTGAAGTTTTTTTTTGCAAAAAATCTTCTTCTGAAGCACTTTAGTGCTTTCATCTAATGTAAAATGTTTGAATGTGGTTAAAGTGTTTTTGCAAAAAACAAAAACAAAAAAACAAAAAAACGTTAGTCTTTTGCTGCCATTAAAGTATATAAAGCAGCACACTATTTTGCTTTTTCAGTATTTCAAAGCAATGAGCTTTGTTATATCTATGAAAAATACGATAGACAAAAAAGTAGATTATACATTTTTCTCCATGTTTAATCTACATTCAGTTGCATTTTGTGTGATTGGCATCTTCATAAACTGTTAACCAAGGGATTGAAGTCAAACGCAAAAATGAAAATGATTCCGCAGTTTTTTGTGACAATTATTTCCCACCAGACACCTGATTAATTTAACGTATGTCAAAGATTCATCCCTTCAGAAAAGATAAAAATGATCATGGCCTATTAATCAAAATTATAAATGCCTGGAGACATATTTTTTGGTCACCCTGATTCTAAAAATGATTTAAAATAATTGTTTGAGAAGTTTCACAGCTATTCTTTTTATTCATAAAAATAACGGTCCTCCATGTTCTTCTATTTTGTTCTTGCCTGTTCAAAAATGTCAAAAGCATTGATGTTCTGCAGGAATGAGCAAAAGCAGCCAGTGAGGCATCTGTAAATGAGCTTTGATGCCAAGTTGATGGAGGCCTGAGAGCATTTTCCTTTATTAATGCTTAGGCCATCAGTAGTAAAAAAAAGGAACTGGACAGTCAAATCCAGATCCAGTATATTATTTAGCAACTTACTTTTGTCTTGTACGAGTTGAGCCATTCTCTTTACATTTACCAATTGCTCAGGAAACAACAATACACTGTAATGCAAAAGGTCACACATTAATTCTCATTGGGGTCTTTTTCTTTGGAGCTTGCATGTCCTCCTTGTGTCTGTGTGACTTCCATAAAGGGCCCTAGCTTCCAACAAGTCTCAAAACATGCAATACTGGTAAATTGATGAGGGTGTGTAGGCACAAATATGTCAAGTATCTCTCCCAATGTCAGTTGGGATAGACTCTAGCCCCCTTGTGTCCCAACAAAAGGATAAGAAAGGAAACAGATGTATGGATAAATGTGTGCATAGGATGATACTAGATCCAACTAATTATCTGGATCTACTGATCAAAACATGTACATTTAAGGAGTGATCTCTATTTAAGCCCAGAATGGTGAAGTGGAGAAAACGTGAACTACTTTGTCGTTGACTGATCTTATGAAATACAATTGTGTGTCTACTTTCACTCAGAATTTTGATGTACAGTATCATATGTTTGATTTTCATAGTTATCCAAAATTTAAACAAAGCAGTCTTGAAATATTACAACTAATGTGAAAAAATCTAAAACATATAGTTTGACCATTAGAATTTAATTTTGAGGGGGGGGGGGGGGGGTTCTGTTTTAGCTGTTAACATGTTCAACGCCCAGCAGGGAGCAGAGTGGGAGAGAAAACAACGCTTCCTGCTCCAAGGGGTCTGAGGATGAGCGCTCACAGGCACCTCGGGTAACAATATTCATTCATCGGCCACCTGTGGCGGGTTGCGGGGAGGTGGAGCCTATTCCAGCTGACTGAGGGCGTGGGGCCAGTGTGCCGCGGAGATAGACACCACCAGAGAGAAACAGAAGAAAGAGCAGGGGATTAACAAACAAGTACAAAAACGTTCAAATTAAATTCGTTCTTTTTGAAAGAAAAATCACAATATTAAAGGGAAATTCTTGTTGCTAATGTTAACATTGTATTTTCAGCACGTTATAGATATTGCCACTGATTACTCCTAAATTTGCATTAGACTGTTAAACGCATTCCACAAACGGCTAATGAATAACAAAGAAAAAACACACACCTGCTTTTAAAAACCTGGCCTTCACAATAAAAGCCCAAAACAATATTAATTACTAGTACTAGGGACACTATTGTAAAATCCAGTGAATAGCCAGACTTCTAGAAGTATAATAGAAGAAGAAGTACACTTTATTAATCCCCACAGGGAAATTACATAGTCACTCTGGTATTTTTACATGTTCTTTGTGTTAGTTTATGACAATAATATTCTTTACAAATGTAGTTGCAAACATGTTGGAGATTATATTAATTTTTAATAATAAATATTGTGTGCTATAAAGTACATATCATGATCGATTTTACTTAAAAAACTAAACGGCTTTAATTTGTTGACTTCCGCATTAAAAACGCTGCTCATCCTATTTGTTGAACTATTCATCAACAAACTCTCAACTTTACCTGACTTTGGCTGACAACGAAATATTTTATTTTGAAAAATGATGACAGGAAGTCTTGTTTTCTCATTCAACTCTGCCCCGATTACGTTTAGTTGGCCCTTATGCATCGAATACGTTTGAGGGGGTGAGCAATGCTGGAGGCAGACAAGAATTAAGAACTGACCTGGTACTTGTCAACTCACAGGTAGGGTGTGTTTCCACGTTCTGTTTTTCATGTTGAATGAACTTGTTAATTACTTTTCTGATTTATTGTTTTTTCCCCCCCCCAAAATAATATTGCAGTCATTACATTATCAGAGCTGTCTTGAGTCACACGGTTTTCTTTTAAGCATTTAACAACACATTCTGCTGTTTTACTTCCTGCTCTATTTTGTATTCTAAAGCTGTAATTGGAACCTTTACAAAATGGGGAAAAATAGCACAATTGTTTATAAATGGTGTTAGAAGAGAATAGAAAATGATGAATAGAGAAGCTTTTGTGATCAGTGATAGGTGATAATTCATAATGGTGAGAAGGGCAGTCTTCTGTTCCTTGATAAAACACCCTGTACTGGAATGTACTATATCTGGAAGAACTAGTCAATCTGGTAAAAAAAAACACACACAAAAAAGAAAAAAAGAAAAAACACAACACAATAACTCCAATGTGGTAGCAGTTTTCAAACACTGATGAACTACACTTTGTTTTATGGTCACAACTACATTTTATGAGGTGACAACTACACAATGAAAATTAACGTGATCCTTGTATTTGACATGAGTAATAAGACAGCATTTCACATCTTTGTAAAGGAAAATGTAAAAGAAATGTTAAAAAAAAGAAAAAGAAAATATTTATACAATTTTCATAACAAGTAAACAAAAACATGTTAGACTTCTGTTTCATGATTGATAATCTCTTCTGGTAAAAGTCAATCTAGGCAACTTGAAGTCTGCCTTACAAATAGTCTGCTATTCCACGGTATGGTTGTCTATTGGTGTTTCCTGAATCCCATTTTTTCACTTTTATTTTCGTTTCTTTCTTTTATTGCTTTGCTTTAGATAACGCATCTTTGAATTGAAAAGGATATTTTTTTAATTTTTTTTTAATCATCTCTGATACCTTTTTAAGGTAGCTTAAAAAGTTTCTGTTTGATAACGGACTGTTTTCTAAGGTGACCTATCTTATCTTCGTTCCAGGGGCAATAAAACATGGAGTCATAATCTGACTGGATCCATAACGAGGAAGTCATATACATTGTACAACTCTGTAGATATGTAAATTTATAACCATGCTATAATGTGCAATAATATCCAGAATGTGGAATTAACCAGAAAACACTATGCCAGTCAACAGGTTTTTAAGTAAAGGTTTTACACTGGAGAAGACTAGTTCAGTTGCAAAACAGCTGAGCAGTGATATGCCAAGATTACCAAGATGATTCAAGTAGGCTAAATATTTTCATAGCCAGAAAAACATAACCAGTGATGTCAATATAATCACAGCTGGACTACAAATAAATTTCAAACTCTAACAGTAATGAGGCTACTGAAAAGAGGCTGGTTGGACCTGTTGCTAAAACTTGCTTTCATACTGGTATCACTATGGATGCTTGTGTCACTCAGTCACATTGCTACAGGCTGGCATCCTTCCTTTATTCTTAGCTTGAGGTGGTTGGAGTACACAGATAACAATGGCGGCCCAGAGATTGTGTGCAATTGTTCAGCAATATTCCAGGGAGAACTGGAGGCAATAGAAGAAGCCAAAATTCTGGCCATCACAAGAGATTTCCGCAAGAGTGTTCAAATCTCTGATGATTTTTATATAAACGCAAGTGAAAACTGCAGGTGTGTAAGTGTATAACTCAAAATAATTCATTCAACGTGCCGAATCAAAGAGAAATTCCTGGTCAGAATGTAATTGCTGTTATTTTAATTGTAATTATTTGCAGGAAATTCAAGACAGATCGGAAATACTTAACATTCCCATTAAGCCAAGAAGAAGAGAATTTCCCACTGGCTTACTCTATGGTTGTGCATCACAAGGTATGTAAATTAAAAAGCCTGAATCTAAATTTTTAAAAAAAATGTAGGGTTTAAATGGACATATAATATAATATAATAGACAGATTCACATGGACACTCTGGGTGTACTTCTGGTGCACCATGGAGTCACAGGAAAGACAGACAACAACTCATGCACACACTGACACCTGCAGAAACATTGACATGATCAGCCCACCTAAATTGCATGTTTTTGGAGGTGGGAGGAAGCCGGAGAATCTGGAGAGAACCCACAAAGACAGGGGGAGAGAACATATGAACTTTGCACTGAAAAGAATTCAACCTGAAATCTTCTTGCTGTGCGGCACAGCTACCCAGTGGGCCACAGCACTGCCCATAAAATATGAATTTGATAGTAAATCCTTGCATTATTGTAATAATTTTGACAGACTCAAACAGATTTGAAAAAATGCAAGACTTAACAATGTTTAACAAGAAGAATTTCCTGGATCTCTTCTTGGTTCCTGATCTGCCACAAAATGTAATCACTTCCTCGTCCTTCCTGAAGGCTCTTCTCTTTAAAGGAAATTGTTAAAATACATCAAGTCTTGGAGATATTCTGTTAATTTACAAACTCACAGAAAACAAGCAGTCAAATGTTAATGATAAATCTCAAAAATTATTATTATTTTTTTCATATATTTTAGGTGCAGAATTTTGAACGACTGCTGCGGGCTATCTATGCTCCTCAGAATTTTTACTGCGTTCATGTGGACACAAAAGCAAATCCTTCAGTCATCTCTGCCATCACTGCTATTACTTCCTGTTTCCCTAATGTCTTCATGGTCAGCAAACCGGTGAAAGTAGTCTATTCTGCCTGGTCACGTGTTCAGGCTGACCTTAACTGTATGGCTGATCTCTATAATATCAGCACAAAATGGAAATACTTCATCAACCTTTGTGGCCAGGACTTCCCCCTAAAAACCAACTTGGAAATTGTAAAGGCACTGCAGTTACTGAGGGGCAGCAACAGCTTGGAGTCAGAAAAGATGCCTGAATCTAAGAAGTGGAGAATATTAAAATCTCACAGCTTAACTGGTGACACAATCCAGGTATGGCGATTTATTTGTGTTATACTTCTATGTTGATTTTTTGTACTTGTCATTTTGCAAAGTCTTTCTGTTCAAATTGCCCTAGGCAACCATCTCATCATATTAATGAATCATTTGAAATACTGTATGTCAGGGGACTGGACAAGATAAGAAACCACCTCCATTCAAACTGCCTATTCTGTCCGGAAATGCCTACATTGTGGTTAACCGAGGCTACATCCGCAGCGTGTTGGAGGACACCCGAATACATGCACTCATTGAGTGGGCCAAAGATACCTACAGTCCGGATGAGTTTCTTTGGGCTACCATTCAACGAATGCCTGACGTTCCTGGATCAACACGGCCCAACATCAAATATGACATGACAGACATCAACGCAATTGCCCGGCTGGTGAAGTGGAGTTGGCATGAGGGCCCACAGGGTTCACTTGATGCAGTGTACCCAGAATGCCAAGGAAGCCATGTCAGGTCAATATGTGTGTATGGTGCAGGAGACCTAAACTGGATGATTAAACAACATCACCTCTTTGCCAATAAGTTTGACGTGGACACAGATTCTATAGCTATCTACTGCCTGGAGAGGTACCTGAGACACAAAGCACTGTCTGAAATACATTAAGTATGTTGGTATTTTACTTTTGCACTAAATAGGGTGGTGAAATGTTTTACAAGTGTGTTTGAAGTTATTTAATCTTGCAGTGCAATTACACATGAATACAAACAGAACTATGTGTTCACGAGACTGTACTGAACTAAATCAAACCCTCAGCCAAATTCAAACAAGATATGTGTATCTTTAAAATAATCACGAACTGGGTTCTTTATGACATGCTCTACTCTTAAGCCAGACTTAATGACAATTATAGGTTTTTTGCTTCTATAAAAATAGAAGTGTGAATGCTTTCATTATTTCACAGTGAGGTATATTTTTTTGAAAAAAGACTGTTCAGGAGGAAAACACATATCTTTAATGAAGTAAACCAGGTCACATATTTGACAATACATGAAGACACTGCAAGCAAACACATTTACAAATATAGGAAGTCCGTCATGCTCCCTCACACACACACACACACACACACACACATACACACACACACACACACACACACACACACACACACACACACACACACACACACACACACACACACACATACTGTAACGGAAAATTTCATCTTACACTGTATATTTTATTTCACTCAATCGGAAACCAACGCCCATTTGTCACTGCAGTGTAAGTGTATGATTGTCACACATTGAGAAACTGTCTACTTTTTATAAATGCTGCTTCCTCGTCAACCTGTCTAATGTAGTTTAAAACTGCTGACCCCCCTTATTACATCCCGCTTCAAAGCGCTGATGTATTGTAATTGTCAGCATTCGTGTCTTCGTCCGGCCGTTCGTTAGTCCACCAAATATCTTCACAACCGTTACAGATAGGAAGATGAAACCAAAAAGGATATTACTAGGGCGGCAAAGGGGATGAAAATGAGGTGATGACCTTGACCTTGAGAAATCTAGGTCAAGGTCATATTTTAACTTTTGTACACTCAAGAACCGGATAAGATAGAAAGATGAGGGAAGAGGGCCAGGGTGAATAACACCGTAGATCAAAGCTAAATCTACATTAGTAGGTTAGAGTACTAGCTTTGATCTTTGACCTATGCGAGTAGGTCAGGGTAAAATTTTGAATTCAGGAGTGTCGCGGGATGTTGCAGTCTGTGACTGCCTTGTTTTATATATGCTATCTATGATGCTATAAATGTGAGAACACTGAAATAAAGAGCCACAGGCTCAGTAGTTTCCATTGAGTCAAAAAAATCATACTGTGTAAAAAACAACTTTTCCACTACAACGCGGCCAAAGTACAATTCTGCTTTTCATTCATCAGATAAGAGCAAACTCAGACAATAGTAACACATTCGTGCAGCTTTTTATGTTTTGTTGGTGTTGAGTAACAGAATGACATAATTACCGATTGTTTCAGAAGTATTACTTAATGAATTCATACTTTTTAAAGTCTGAATTCTTAAAAATGAATGCGTTCTTGCTATGAAAGATTATTGAAATGGAGTTTCATGCTTTGGAGAGTGAAGGAAATACATACAAGTGGGACTTTTGAACTTTACAAACAGACTATCTAAAAAGCAGGAAGTATCTTATCATGTAGATTTTTGAAGCTTTCATATTTAGACAAGATTTGGTCACATCACACTTACTATCCAACAGCTGCACCTAAAATTGTCATTTCTGATTGAAATAAACCAAATAGTGAATGGAAAATAATTTGTAGTAATGAGGAAAAAAAATGAAACATGTAATTGTTCACGTATTCACAGAGAGAGCGAGACAAACTATTGCAGTGTGCAAGATGTGGAGTTCTTTTAATTGTGTTAAATATTTGAATTTAATGTCTTCAGAAGCAAAGTGTGAGACAAATTAAAGGAAAAACAAGTTAAAGACAATAACTACAATAAAATAATAAAAGAAACACCTGAACCTCCTCAGTAAACTAGACTGTGCCTCTAGTCTATAACAGTCAACATATACAATTTCTTCATCACTCCCCATCTCTCTCTGTCTGACACAAAAACACATACATACATACTACTTTTGAGTATTCAGATCAAAACAACTTTAAACTGTTGCAAATTACGACATGCAACACATTACTGCAGCTACTGATGGCTGCTTTTTTGTTACCTTTACAATGTGGTCCTGAATTTTATATTTCATGTTGATACACACTGCTCTGAACTAAACAGTAAAATGCAGCTGAGAAGCTGTTTGCAATCAAAAAAAAAACCCAAACAGGTTTGTACAGTTCATTGTGTGTGTGTGTGTGTGTGTGTGTGTGTGTGTGTGTGTGTGTGTGTGTGTGTGTGTGTGTGTGTGTGTGTGTGAGAGTTAGAAGGCTTTTCTATGTTCAAGGTCTTTAAGTGATTCTTCAGAGTGAATAACGTAGGAATTAAATAATTGTGGAAATTAAAAAAATTAAAAGCTATCACAAGGAGAACACAATCAATGGATATGTTAACACACAGTGGTAGAGGATAAATTGTCCCTTCAGCACAGTGACAGTCTCTGCATTGTAAATACAGTCATAAGTTCAGCACCATCAGGTTCCCCCCCCTTTTTTTTTCAATAAACAGTCAACTGAGTGATATTTTGTAGAATGGCCTCTTCTTCTAACCTGGTGCAAGTTGCTTGTGTAACAACTTAATACCGAACACGTCATCCTGCCAGGTGGCTTTCAGTCAGGATAGCAGGGTGCAGCATAATGCAGGAAATTAGCAGGAAGTGGCCAGAAATCATGTCATTGTCAAACAATGGAGTTCCCCTTCTTGTCAGCCCTGGCATGAGAGAAGATGACAGAGAAATAGATGTTGTAAGATTACACAGTAAACTAAACAGCAGTCATGAATGGCATACCTCTGGAAACTATCCAGCTGTAAATGATGTATAATTCTAACTGAAATGGGACATTGTGTAGAAACTGCAACAGAGCCGTATACCACGCGTATTTGGCAGTTTGACTACAAGGTTATTTCTCTTTTTTGCTTTTATTAATTGTATTCATAGTTTTATTTTTTTAATTTTCATGAAGATTTTTAATAACTACTAACAGCCCTTTAGTTATTCAAAGGTTTGCTGCAGTTTTCAACAATAAGATTATGTCATTACCCTAAATGTTCAATAGTAAGTGCTTTTTAGATTTTATGGGGCACCACAAACATTAAAAAAAAAAAATTATATTAATTTTTATGTACAATAAATCACCATCCAGCTGTAACTCTGTATTTTGAGCAGTCACTTTTATACCTACATTTTATAATTTTACTTTTACCTCTGTTTAAAATTCTGCTCTGACAACCTGTGTCCTACCTCTACATCCCTGTCAGTGAATTTTTTTTCCATTTCGGGATGAATAAAGTTCATCTAATCGATTGTTATTTTTCTGTGTTGAATCTACCTTTTGACAGAGAACAATGACCCACTACTTACTCGGTTGCCATGGCTTTCAGTTTTGAATCCAGGCTGGTTTAGCATTTGGTTAAAAAGCAGAGAGCAGTAGTTAGTAAAAGTAAGCAAAGTACAGTATTTTCCGCACTATAAGGCGCACTGGACTATAAGACGCCCCCTCAATAATTTGTTTTTTTAATAATTTATTTCATATATAAGGTGCACCAGATTATAAGGCACACACAATAAAAAATAAATAAAATTTATTTGATAAACTGCAGCGGCTGTAGTTGCGTAATCCGTCCACTAGATAGAGCCACGCTGCTCAGGCAGTCATGATTGCATTCATGACTGCCTAGTACCTTTGAATGGCCCCTATTGTTATGTCAATAAGGCATTCTGAGCCTCATCAAGGAAACCCGATCACGTGATCACTTTGCCATCTTAGAAAGAACTCAACACGCATATTAAAAAACCTGACATTAAAAACTGGTTAAATTCATTACGAGTGCAGTCAGTGCGAACATTTTTTCCTGATCTGAAGTTCGAAGCAGATATTTAAACTCCGATTTTCGTCTTCGTTTATTAATTAAATATTGTTTCGATCGATCGGTAGTCCAGTCGGAGGTGAGGTGCAGCTATTTGCTGCTGTGTGTCCGAAACAATTTTTTAACTAGTTTTTAATGTCAGGCTGATAATTTACTGGCAAATATGACGCTGTTTTACTCCTAGAACTGACTTTAACGTTGGTGTCTCACCGCCGTGAATCTCACCGCACGTCGCTACCAGACAGAATACACAAGCCTGAATGCGCCCCTCCGCCGCCCGCCCAGAGCTATCAACTACATTTGTAAGTCAATGCAGCACACCCGTTGGCACCGTTGTCTAGCAGTGACTCTAGCAGTGACTCTGTTCTTGAAATTTCAGAAAAGGCTGGAAGTTCAGCTTTGAGGGTCTTTCATTCACCTTTATCCCAGTTTCTCCGTGTGTTTCCACAGACTAATAGAATTAACCGTCACTAGATTCCAGATTCCAGCACAATGGCATTTTTAGGACCAATTAAATTTAAAGTGGGTTATTTCCGACGCCAAATAGTTAGGAAATACTGACATCAGTCAGTCAGTCAAACATTATTAATAGAATTGTTGAAAGTTCCTTATGTTTTGCTACGTAATCACCGGTGCTCCTACAGTCTGCTCTACCGTCTGAGAGCAGCTCAGTCAGAGCCGGGACTTTCGGTGACGCCCCTTGACTACCGTTGTTAGGGGGCGTGGGCCCGAGTGCCTTGTGAGGGTGCTCCTCTGGTGGCGGAGTGCGGCATGACTGGCGGCCAGACTGCCGGCTTTTTTTCAGTGATCATGTTTTTAACCAATATTAATATGAATATTAATCCATATATAAAACGCACCAGATTATAAGGCGCACTACGGGTTTATGAGAAAATTTTAGGCTTTTAGGTGCGCCTTATAGTGCGGAAAATACGGTAATCTGTAGCAACATGTACTGTCACTACAGATTAGCATCATAGGCCTGCATTTCTAAAGGCGAACAGGGCATGTCGTAAACAAGTATTAATTTACTAAGGGAGTGTTCATGGTGAGATGGATCTAGCAAAGGTGTAATCCTTTTCCATCATAAAAGTTAATATTTAAACTTTTGTTGCTTCGTGGTGCACTGGCGTCGCGCCTGGAGTTTGCCTCGAGTCTCGCCCTAACCCAGCTGGGATAAACTACAGCTTTCTGTGCCCTACTACGGTGGATAAAGCGGTTCAGAAGATGAATGAATGAATGTTGACAAAACGATATCTATAATCTTGAGACGAACACTAAGTCAGTCTAACTGTATTGATTGCAGGTATGAGGTCAGAGTTCCTTAGTTAAGTATGACTAAGTTTTTAAAATTATTTTATAATAATTACATAGTTGTAATTCCAATTATTATATTACAGTACTGCTAATCCACTAGCAGAAAATATGAACTACATCAAAAAACTACGGGATATAGTGAACAATGTTATGAAAAGAAAAAAAAAGACAAAGCCAAACCATTCTACCCAGAGTACTTTAATGTTAAACATAATAAGGTAGATGACATGGAAGAAAAAGTAAACAAATTAAATGAATTCTTTGTGTGTGTAAGGCCTGAGCTGGGAAAAACCCTCCCCATCTCACCCTTGCACTGGGATCATTCTGATAACAAAGGAGCGAGAAATCCCAGCTCTATGTTCCTCATACCAGTGAAGGACACAGAGATAAGACACCTGGTCATCAAATGTGTAGCAAAAACATCTACTGATGGAAGTGGATTTGATATGAAATTAATCAAGGACATACTGGATAGAATACTATTACGACTGACACACATTTGTAATTTGTCATTTCAAAATAAGGTTTTTCCTAGCAAAATTAAAATTGCCAAAGTTGTATCATTATATAAAAATGGGGATGTATGTGAATTTACAAATTACAGACCTTTCTTAATACTGTCATAGATATAAAAAATTCTAGAGAAACTATTTAATACAGACTGGATAAATTCATAACAAAGCATAATCTGCTTAACAGCAGTCAGTACGGTTTCAGAAAGAATAATTCCACTGCTTTAGCACTAAAAGAATCAGTGGAGATTATCACTGATTCCATAGATCAAAAATGCATTACATAGGACCCTTATTGACCTCAAAAAGCTTTTGACACAACTGACCATGGAATTCTTTTTGAAAAATTGGATTTATTTGGAATTAGGGGTACAGCCTTAGAAAGGATGAAGGCAGTGATGTGCGGTCAGGGGAGGCATGTGAGGCACGGCCTCTCCTGCCATCATAAAAGAAAAAAATAGAAAATGTAAAAAATAAATTAAATGGTTACATTTATCCAGTGATTTGTATCATATAGTTATTTTCCTTTTAATATCACCAATTTTAGATTATTTTTACGCAAAATTGCTGAATTTTCACATTTACCGCTATGTACTGAGCAGAGACCTGCGGTGAGGCCCCAGCCAGTCGAGCCTCACCATGGATTGCACAATGACTCTGCTAGCTGTGCTGGTATGCTATACAGTGAGACTGTAATGCTATCTCTCTATATGTCGCTATTAAAATGTTCAAACACGTTTGCTCTATGAACTAAATTTCCATAATTTAGCTCATGTACTGTATATAATGTACAGTGTTTTTTTTGTCAACAACTGCATGTGTTTAACGTCTTTCTTGAGTTGAGTGGTCACTGTGTTGCATGTATTGTTTCCATACATGCAACAGTAAGTGTACTCTATCTATATCTGGTCATCAGAGAGTGAAGTTCATATCCTTTTATAAACATCCCTAAGGCTTTAGAAATGTCAGTGACCCCAGAACAATTGTAATACTGTGTTCTCCTCACCAATCAGCTGACCTCTTGTATGAGAAGTGGAACATATTCAAATCTGAAACAGAAGCCCTGTCACTTCAGATTCAACCTTTACTGATTACCATGACCTGGAAGATTGACAATCTAACCCAAAATGGATAGAGGCAGACTCACTTGACAATGTTGGGTGGAATATGGACATACTCCATTGGGATGATGTCTCCAAGCTCCTGCAGGCTATTCACATACTTGATCTTACTGCTGAACTTAGAGCTGTAAAAAAATACAATCATAACTGTCTGTAATTTGCATTAATGGGGGCTCATTCAAGTATAGTCATGGGGTAAGCTGACTGATTCCAGTGAAATCGACAGATCTTTTATAAACGGATAAAATATTGTATTTTTATTGTAGTGATGTCAAGCAGTAATCAACCAAAAATTATACCTGTAAATGGTTATAGTCAAATATTGTATCGTGGAAAGCCATACAGGTTACAGTAAGTGTACTCTATCTGTCACTATTTTAAGCTACTAATTTGCATAATGTCTGTTCTACAATTTAAGATGTCAATGAAATGCAGAGTACAATTGTAAGACCTTATGAAGGGTCTGGTGATTCCCAGTAAAGTTCGAGTGAACCAGGACGGATGGACGATGATGAACATTTTCAGATTTTTCTTCAATCTGGGAGAAAAAAGCAAAAGTGCGACTTATATACAAATATTGCTAAGAGCTAAAAAAGATAAGCATATCTAAGTCATTCACTATTACTAAGCACTGACAATTAACATCAAAGCTGACAAATATGACTTATCTGTAAAAATTGGAGTTTAGGCAGACAATAGGGTGAAGAAATCAAATTTTATTTCTCATTATGGAGTGAACTATCGGCTATTATATGAGGAATGTTTGAATGATTAAGTGACATTGTAATTTTACAATCAGTCACATCACAGTAGAAGGGATTGCAAAGGAGACGCACACTTTAAAAAGAAATTGGGACAGGTGCGCCATCTACTGGTCTATATAAAACTCATGGGGCGAGATGGGATCAAGTTCTACAAGCATGTGAAAAGAGAGAGACTGAAGCATAATCTGGTTGGGGAACATGAATCTGTGTGTACTAAACATTGTAGTTACATCTCTATACATTAAAGTTGTTTGTCTGTGATAATTTTACCTTCTGTCTATCATTTGATAGCACTTTTTCATCCAGGTAAATCCAGGCATCCTCCTGCGAGGCGTGGCACCATCCAGGTAAACAATCATGTAATCTTCGGCCACCATTAGCTCCAAGGTGCTTATTACATACCTACACACATATGGGATTTGAGAACTCTTGAGTCTCTTGTGTTTGATGTAAAAATGTGACAAACCTTGCCAGTTGAGTGAATATTATCATAGCAGCATATTACCATGGTTTGGGAATGAAACATAGCTGGAGGAAAGTTTCAACATAATTTTTTTCATATAGTGTACTGTTGCTTCACTTACAGAAAAAGATTTTCCATTATGTAATTGTAATTGTCACAGTTGCTGTCTGGTAGGAAACATGCTGCAAACACGATGATGGCATGTTCTTCAGCATAGTAACCTCAAAACATACAGAAAAGACTTAACATTAACATTACAGATGGAAAATGTACAATGTTCATATTGATTATGATTAGGTGTCAAATCATTTTGTCACCCTCTACCTCTACACATTACCTCTACACACCATATAAACCCACTTTGTGGCCTTATATGGTGTCCTTTCAAATCAGTGTCTAGAATAATCAGCAAGTTTTGATTGCAATGTCAATAAAATGATAAAATTCATCATTTATAAGTAACATTAAATGAATGAAATACATACTAGAAAATGTTGAATAGACTGCAAACACAGCAAAAAAAGAAAAAAAAATCATAAATAACCTACTAATGCAGTGCTACTCTACAGCTTTGACCCATCACCATTTCAATTTGAGTGCCTCGTTTTAGTTGAGGCCTCAAATCGGCCCTTGAATGAAGTTGTCTACTTCAGGAACATGAGCAATGACACAGGAGAAACCAACGGGTATGGATCTGAGCCATTTATCTTGCCGTACCTCCATGAGAAATGACTCTTTTGTAAGGCTCAATGCACTGCATATCAATACGGTGCTCTTGCTCTCCCACTACAATGCTCCTCCATAGCCTGCCATCCTTGCTCTCCTCAGACTCCAAATCCAAATTGGATTCCTCTGAGTCTTCTGTTCATTGCATAAAGACAATTTACATAAACATATTTTTACAAGAATACATGACAAAAAAGTACATAGTTATTACACTTTGCTAAGATAAGATTAAGTTTACAATGTCAGTGCATTTATGTGTCTGACTGCGTGCACAGTTGTTCACATTTGTGTTGTATTTATGGTGTGTATCTGACCTTCTAATTCAGCTTCGTCAGATGTGTCCAGCTCATCTATGTTGACCTCCAGGTCATCGCCAGTATCCAAGGCCTCTTCCTCTGTGTCCAGGGCATCTTCTGAGAGAAGAGACCCCTCAGTGTGGTCTAGTGATACGTTCACTGGTGGAGCTGCCAATTTTTTCCTTTGACTGGACCCACCTGGAAGATTTACAGAGGAGGCTAGAGCAAGTCAGAGAGACGGTTTGACATTTTCCTTTGCTACTTTTTTGTGTGTGTTAGAGATGTAAAAGAAATTCTGCTTAGGAGGACATGACAAGACTTGGGCAGTAAGTTTACCTTGTTGTTTATTTACCTTCTCTGTTATCCATCCTATCAAAAGCTTCCTCACGATCAGTCATTTTCATCATCACTGCAGCGCCTTCTACCATTTTGGAGTGTCTGCTAGGAATAATAGAAAAAAAATAATGAGCTGTAAGATATCTTTGCAATAATCACTGTCAATATTTGAAATCTGCTCTTTTGATTATACTTTCACATTAATTACACAAGTGATGCAGATTAAGGAAAAACCATGTTAACTTGAATTTTGTGTGAAAGCTGAGGAAAGAAACCGATGTAGTGTTACAACCTCTGTCCAACTATCCCCTCAACCCAACAATGGAGAGAAGCAGTGCTGAAAAAGAAATTACATGAATACAGACACAAAATTAGACATTTTATCCTGTCTTAAGGCCTTACTTCTTCCAGGATGAGCGACTGAGCCTTCTTTTCATTATTATTTTTTTTTTACACTTTCTTATGGAAAGATCTGCCACACATACCTTACACTGGCTTGACTTTTTACAGTAAGCTTTGAACTCTATTCACTTGTTTCTATTTGTGAGGCCACTTTTACAAAACATTAATTGAACCCAGTTGAGAACGTTTGACTTATCCTGCATGAAAAAACCCCCAAATGGCACTGATCACATTACCTCATCCAATTCTCAGTACCAGAAGTAACGATTCGTGCAGCTTCTTCACCGTAAAAAAAAAAAGCAGTGCAGCTAATTGCCTTCAATGAACCACTACAGACCCACTGGTGTGTTTTTTTTCTCTTACACACTTCCAATGGGCAGAAAACCCCTACAGACACAAATCTACTATTAGGAAAGGACAATTAAGCCATCTTATGGAGGGAATGGGCCTAGAAACAATACCCTACACATTATTAGATTTCAGATTGTAAGGATTTTTACAAAGCTTGACAAAGTGCTCAATCTGTTAAAATTTCTGTTAGAGGGGGGAGGAGAAAATTAGAAGCTCACCTTCCCAGGAGAAAGTGAACATATTCTTCTGGCACATACTGTGCATGATCTTCGCTCTGAGGGTGAATATCATAATGGTAGAATGTTTGTTCCTCAATTTGGTAATGAGGATGCTCAGATTCATACTGACTCTGGCCATCCGCTTGATCAGAAGTGCACCTTAAATTAGAGTCATCTCCATGCTGACTTTCAGTCATATGGTGGAACTCTGAGCCTGGATCATCCAAGCTGAACTCTGAATTAACTTCCTGTTCGTAGGAGCTCTCTTCTTGTTCAGCTCTGTACTGCATAGCTGTAGCTGCAGTTGTAAATTCAGCATAAACATCTGTGGTGCTTTGCTGGCTGTTGGATTTGATATTTATGTAGGCAGGCAGGGAGCCCTGGTTTTCAGTTCTTTGGTCAATGTGGTGGTAGTTGTAGCCATATTGGGTTTGCCCCTGAGTTACAGTTTGATTCTCCATCCACTTGTATGCAGCATTGTCATTGGTTGGCAGCGAGTAACATTGTGAGGTCACTTCTTGGTGTCTTCTTTGAACAGAATGAAGAATAGGAGATTTGTCCAGAAAGGAGAGATTAAAAAGTATATATATTATAAATACAGATGGTATGCAGTAAACAGTGAATCCAAAACAATGAGATATATATTTTAAATGTGCAATGTTCTGGGGCTCAATCTAAGACATACATTAGTAAATGGCAAAAAACATACATTTAAATAGCTCAGTAATCCATTATTAGCACTACTCAGTGGGTTCCAAAAACAAATCAATTTCAGTTTGTTCAATCAAAAGTTCAGTCAGGAAGATTATTGTGTGGGTATCTGCCTCTCCTCTACATTACTTCCTGTTTGTCCCTCGGTGTATGTCAGCCTGTGTGTATGCATGTGTGCCGGTCATGTTGTCAAAGTTCCCTCTCCTTGTGGTCCACCACCCCCGGTTTTCACCAGATTCTTTGTCTGATCATCAGTTACAACACCTTGCCTGTCATTCACATCTGCCATGCATGCTCAGTCTTTATTTTCTTTCCATCAGTCTATGCAGCATAATCAGTCACCACCACATGTCTGGATTCCAGGGAGATTTGTATTGATGCTGCTCCGGGCAGACACCTTTCAATTACAAGCTCCCCAAAGACCTTTGAACAGACTGATTATCACAAATAATCTGCTGTAATAAACAAAATCTCCTGACTGAGGTGCTGTGATATACAGTATATTCCTTTGGATTAACAAGGGATGGATAAGTGCCAGAAATTGCAGCACAGAGTCAGCAAAAGCATTATATAAATGTGGCAGCTTTCAAATATTTGAAACAAATATGCAATCCAAATTTTTTATTTTTCACTATCAACACTGACATTACTATGTCATATTATCAATCTGTCTGTCTGTCCGTCCGTCCGCCCGCCCGTCCGTCCGTCCGTCCGTCCGTCCGTCTTTTTCGGGCGGCCATCCATCTTGACCGGTTGGATGGAAAAGAAATAAAATGTAGATAAGGACAGGGTAAGAGAATGGGAGACAGAGAGAGAGTGGCAGATAGGCCAGATAGAAATCCATGTATCCATCCACCAGTACTGGCATGCATACACTCACATGTACACCTTGTAGAGTGGTAGGAAAAAAGGTTATTATTAGATGTGGTAGGGCTTCAGCGGTAATGAGGCAGGTAATGAGTCCTAAACAGTTTATTTCATGAGTCCTAAACAGTTTACGAACACAAACAGTGATTTGCAGATTAAAGCTTGCTGCCTAACAACCTAAATACAACCAGGCGTACGAGCAGTTTTCTCTTACACACAATTACACCCGTTTCTGTCACACCTCTCATAGCCATTCTCACAATGCCCCCCCCCCCACACACACACAAATGCAAGACATGCATGGTCTTTCACTAATTGTTGAGACTGGATATGCATGTTTGTTATGAATACAAGTTAGAATGCTAGACATTACTTCAGATTTCATTTGTGTAATTACAGTAGGTTTGCCAGTCCTTAAGGATGAGTGTGTTAGAATAATGTATTTAAGTTATCTCATATTTACTCTTTTATATTCCTTTATTCTTTGTACTACATAGCATGACCATATAAATGTTTATATCTGTGTTTAAGTGTCTTGCTATGTATTGAGTTATTTTTTCAGGGAGTCAACAGCAGCAATGGGATCACTGGAGTGATAGTAGAGGTCCCATGAGCAGGATGTGACCTCTGAACTGTTAATTAGGAACGTGGCTGGTTGTTGCTGTCGTTTTTTTAAGGAGAGAATGCGGTAAAAAGAAGAATTAGTAACTCTTTAATGGCATCATGCCACAGGTGTTGTTTTACTGTTGTTTTTCTGCCCCCCGTCCCTTAGAAAAATAATGTAAACAGGGAACGCCCCAAGAGAATAAAAAAGAGGTTTCGGCAGAGACATGTTGAGAACGGGTTGGAGATATGTAACTGATCACATCTCTGTTCGTTCTCCTCATGAGTAAAAAATATAACTGTTGTCTTCTCCTTTTTGTGTCTGTGTTTTAAATGTTCTCGGTTGTTTGAACCTGACATAAATTTGGTCCTTCGAGCCAGATGCCAATATACCTAAGGATTCCAGCGGGTGACGAGGACACCGGAAAGACCGTGGCCACAGCAGGCTAGCCTAGGTGCTGCCTATCAGATCCTTTCCAGGACCGGCCTCCAAATCACCAGCTTGGATCCACGGGTTGACGGTATTTCGAGAGAGGGAAGACAACAGTGGTGAGTTGAAGTTTTTTTAAAGAATAAGTGAATGACTGAGGGTTATTGCGCGAAGTGAAAAGAAAAACCCTGAAAATGTTAGTCACTAGCAGGTAACGTGTGTGGGAGAGTGAGGGTGTGAATGGAAATAAATAATAAATACCACTAGGTATTTTAAATTCATACCAAAACAGTAGGATTGTAAGCAGCAGACTGGTGTGGAATTAATGTCAGGTTCAAACAACTGAGAACATTTAAAACACAGACACAAAAAGGAGAAGACAACAGTTATATTTTTTACTCGTGAGGAGAACGGACAGAGATGTGATCAGTTACAGATTTCTACCCCGTTCTCAACATGTCTCTGCCGAAACCTCTTTTTATTCTCTTGGGGCGTTCCCTGTTTACATTATTTTTTAAGGGATGGGGGGCAGAAAAACAACAGTAAAACAACACCTGTAGCATGATGCCATGAAAGAGTTACTAATTCTTTTTTTTACTGCATCCTCTCCTTAAAAAAACAACAACAACAACAACAACCAGGCACGTTCCTAATTAACAGTTCAGAGGTCACATCCTGCTCATGGGACCTCTACTATCAATCCAGTGATCCCATTGCTGCTGTTGACTCCCTGAAAAAATAACTCAATACATAGCAAGACACTTAAACACAGATATAAACATTTATATGGTCATGCTATGTAGTACAAAGAATAAAGGAATATAAAAGAGTAAATATGAGATAACTTATATACATTATTCTAACAGAGTGTTCCTGTGTTAGACAAACAATCGTATATTCTGCTTTAATTAATTATGTGCGTGCTCTTTATTTACCTTTTAATACCCCTACTGAGACAGAAGAAGACTCAAGGCATACACATTTCATTCGAGGAGTTTTTCTTACCTTAAAGCAGGTGAATAGCTATCTTGAGAAGACTCATGGCCTCCAAACTGTTGTTCAGTTGGCCATTTATCACAATCAGGAAGAGTACTTTTAGGATGTTCATCAAAATAATTGTCAGTTTTCTGCATGAATCTGTCTCTCTCAGTGTCAAAAGTCTGTAAATCTGCTTGTTGAAATGAAGGAACTCCAATTAACTCCTCATCGAAATTCAGCAGATCAGTACATCCTACCTGTTGTCCCTCTTCCCTCTTACTTCGCACTGATTTCAATTTTGGTAGGGTAGTGTGATCTCTATTAGAGTCTTCCTCATGCTCTTCCTCAATATTCTCTTCTTCCATTAAATCTCCGGAAAATGGTAATCCAAGTCCCCTATCAGCAGACATGCCTGATTCATTTACAGGGGTACAAATCAAAGAGCCGTTGAGGGAGACTGAACTGTTTGTAAGTACAGGAGACAGAGGTTCAGATATTGTCTGAAGCATGTCCTCTTCGGCTAACTGACCACTCATGACCTGCAACTCGCCAAAAGAAGTTGGACGTGTTGGAGCTGTAGAGGGTGATTGCCCACCCTCATCTGAGTCTTCCATTGAGATCTGTGAATGAACATAAACTTCCTCTCTGGTTTTAAGGAAGTGATCTGATGGATATCTTAACCATGGGGACAGACTACCAGTCACAGTGTTTGATTTATCAAGATTTCCTTCTTCTGCCTGTGTTTGAGTACAAGGTACTGGGTGACTAGAATTTATAATTTCAGGTACTGCATAATTCTCAGTGACATTATTAAGGTTTGCTTGGTAGTGAGTTGATGGAACAGCTTGATTTTGTTCTGTATCTGCTCCGAATGCCCTGTCAGCACTCATCACCGTTTGGTTTTGTCTATCTTGTTCTGTGTTGTCCTGGTGCTCTCTTTTTGCAGCTTGGGCCTGGCTTTGCAGCACTTTGGCAGCATAGGAAAGCATGCTAAATGTTTCCATGGTTTTTCTTGTTCCCTTGCGCCACTCTTTCTCAACATCTTTGACTGTGCCAGAGACAATAATATATTCCATTTCAAGCCCTGATGATGAATCTCCATCAGAATTAGATCTAGGATCATCTCGACTACCTGGGTGGAGGCCGTCAGGGCTATACTTTTGCGTGTCTCGTTCTCCACAAGAGCTGGGAGTCAGAGAAATGGTTTCTGTTGTTTTAGACTGCAAAATTCCAACACTCCCTTGTCTGTCTGAGGAAAGTCCATCCTCACTGAGGGCCACTGTGCTCAGCATGTCATGTGATGATGAAACCGACTCAGAACCATTAAGCCTTGCGCAACATGACTGATCAGTTTGTAATTGAGATTTTCCCAGATCTGAAAGATTTGTTGAAGTGTCCTCTGTGGCATTGGAGTAGTCCAATAGAACAAATGGAGAACCATGACTGGTTTGTTCTATCCATTCGTCTTCCTCTGATGTGTCTTCATTTTTGTTGTCATACTTACTCTCAGTTGAACTTCGACCACTTTGAATCATGTGACCCACTTCACTGGCTCCCTCAAATAGAAACACCTGTTTCTCCAGTTGTTTTCTGTCTGAAATGCCTTCATGGTAATGTTTAGACTTCTCATCTCTCTGAGTAGGTTTTATTACAGCCACAAAAGGGCTAGACTGCCCCTCAAGCTCTATCATGTCTACTGCAGGGCTAGCAAAGGTTTCAGGTGAAGTAGACAGACTCCAAGTGTCAGCTCCTAAATTGTCATATTCTGAAGTGGATGTGACCATGCCAGGGACAGGTACTTCACACGTGTCAGTACCATAGTATGGCAAAGTCCTGCCGTCTGAATGTTCAGGTGCCAACTTAGACTGTTGGGTTTGAATACTCTGGATGTCATTATCATTTTTTTCCTCATCCTGTGTTGTACCTTCAGCCACCTCTATAACTATTTTCACATTGGGTTCAATAGCTTTCCATTGCCGTTCTGTAAAAGCCTGACTAAGCTCTTTATTCATGCATTCTTCCTTGTTCATATTTTTGTCCTTTTCCACCTGGTTGTGTTTATCCACCTCAGGAAAATCATTGGCATCCTGTGATTCTAAATAACCGAGATCTTTTCCATTATCCAGTCCTTCAGGGCTTGCTATAGTGGAGGAGCTGTCTTCTCGTATGGTGGTATTCCACATGACCATTCCACCATCAGAGAATAGTTGCGGACTTTCCATGGATTCACTTTCACCAATATTGGGGTTCACCCCACTGAAAGAACCTGAAGTTTCAGACAGATTGTCAGGTGTCGTCAGAGGTGATAGACTGTCATCTCTGATTGTCATATTCCACATATCTAATGATTCTGGGTATGACGTGGATGTTCCACTATCTGATTTGAGAAACCCCTTCTGAGCCGAGTATGTCCAGAAGTCCAGGAGTTCCATTTGTCTGTCTGGTTTTTTCCCTTGTGCTCCTTCATCCTCTTCTTTTGATGTGTCTGGTGTTAAAGTGCTTAGGATTACTTTCTTTTTTGGCAATGTGACAACAGGTCTGCATTTTCCAATTAAGGTTTCTTCTGGTGGTGTCACTTGCAAATAAGATAAAGTAACAGAGTTCCACTTATCCTGATGTACAGAATCTGGATTCCAGTTGTCAAGTGATTCGGTCTGCTCTATGATAAGACTGAGCATTGGTTCAATGGTCTTTTGTTGTTGGTTGGTGTCCTCTGACTTGAGGATCTCGTCTCTGTTTTCCCCTTCTGTGATGTCATCAACTGACTTTTCCTCTCTGACTTCCTCTATTACATTCTCTGGTTCCTCAGGTTCCTTGGTCCTTTTCCTGGCATTGCTACTACTAGAAGACAGTGCACCTGTTGTGTCAAAACCAAGTTCATCCCAGGTCTCCGACAACGACGAAGACAAACTGTCCTTGTGCTGCAGACTATTCATCCTTTCGACTACATCTTCTGGAAAGAAAGTGATTCCTCCACTTGGTGGAGAGATGCCTACCACACTGTTGGCTGGGGTTGGTGGGACCATAGCGTCAGTCATGTCATTCCTGTGGATTTTACCATGGTGGTCAAGTGAAGAAATTCTATTTTCAAGTCTGCTCAGTGGACTACAGGCTGAGAAATCCAGCAAGCTCAATTCTTCAAGTTCTGAAAAACTGGAGTTCTCTGTTCTTTTTTCTCTTTCACTACCTCTTACTCTAGAGTGTACCAGTTCCCCTCCTGTTGGCATAGGTTGGTCAGTGGTATTCAGAGGGTCAAAACTAAACAGGTCAATGTTGTCGTTCCTGTTTCTGCTGGAGCGGTGCTTCCTTCTCTCGGGTGGCAGAGGAGGGGAGAGGGATGATAACCCCATGGGAGACGGATTTCTCAGTAAGAGTCCTCCTGGTCCTGTTGCTGGCCCTCCTCCAGCTACATTTTCACCAATTGGACTGTCATCGCTGAGAAATACTGAGCTCTCCTTGGATGAGCGGCTGCTGCGGATGGTAGTCATACCGCTGTCGGGGCTAACAAGATCTCCACCAGCACCCACTCCAACACCACCTGCATCCTCTCCAGCACCTTCTGCTACCCTAAACACAGACATAAAACGACAATGTCATTGCATTGTGCCAGTCTTTATCTAAATAAATGATACTGAATATCAGATTTCAGTTTTGATAACTTCAACTGCATCAGGATTAAATAAAATCAAGGGAATGCATCTAATTACCTTGTTAATGTCACCACATCACTGCTGCCTCCCTCCGCTCTCTCTACGTCAGACTCATCCATGTCATTGATACCTGACGATCCCTGGGAGAACTCTACACTGCCTGCCACTCCCTCTGTGGAAGAAGTTCTACTGCTGGGTTGGCAGGCTAATATAGAGCTCCGCCTGTCAACAAAGTCCTTGAGGAGGCTCTGTATTTCTTCTACCAGCACAGCAGGAGTACCAGAGGATAAGGAGGTGTTTAGTGAGATTTTGTATACCTGGAGACTCCCTCTGGCCTCCAGATCACCAGAGAAAGACCAGCTGGATAACTCTTCCAATTCACAGCAGATCTGCAATGAAAGCTACTGTTTTTGTATTAAATGTTCTTCCATTTTGACTTCTTAAAACTATAGTTTGACACCTAGGGGATATACAAATATTTGGGACGAATGAAAAAGCTGAAAAAACTCTAACATCAATCCAGTTTATGACATGACAACCAACAGCTGTTTGATAAAGAATAACAAAAACAGCAAGAGACAAGCATGGCTCTTTATAAATGTATGGAATATGGAATCAATCTACTAGTAGCTTTAAAGTACACTAACTGTAGTGTTTAAAGTAATTTATCTTGTTTGTCCAAAATAAATATATCGATAAATATATTGGGAAAAATATTAGTTATTACAGTTTATATTTGCAGTTATCAATAATTCATGCTATGACATCTAGCACATGGAAGCATTTGAGTTTCATTCAGTGGCTATGATTGTGGTCTTTAAGTTTTCATTACCTGGGTCAAAACAGCATTACTGTTTGAATAGACAGCCACCTGCTGGTGGAGATGATGAAGTTTATCAAAGACAGACAAGAGAACCACCAAACCATCATAACCATGACGTTCAGTGAAGGTTTTCAGCCCTTGCCAGTCATCATTCCAGCCCTGAAGGAGAGACAAAAACGGATAAGTGATTAGAAAGACAAGGTGCAAGCGAGCAAGATGTACCATATGAAACAAGCTGTTTGATAGATTCTTACAGTTCCAACATGACAAGACAAAAAAATAACTTGAAATATTATTGAATAATTAAAATTTACTGAACTAGCTTCACATTTTCAATAAACATTTCCTCACATCATACTGTGCATGTGCTTAATTATTTTACGTCAAACTGAAGTTCAAAGTAAGTCTTCATCTACAGCAATGAAAGACGATGCTTTCAAGCACACAGAGGGGTAGAGAGACTGTGATTTATTGTTTGGAAATTAACTGTTTGCTCTTAAAAGAGCCACCATGCACAGATTATGGTAATTCTGTGACAGGAAAAATGATTGATGGATGTAAAGTTGCCTTAATTAATTGTTTTGTTTGTCAAGGAAAGTTGCTTTTTCTTTCTTTCCGAAATAATTAAGAACAGTATTGAATTTACAAAGCTGGGATACCCATAAAGTCTCTAAGATCACACTTTTGAATATTTTCTGGATTAATCTGTGTTGGAGAATTGTTTGTTTTCTGAAGTCCTGAAAATTGTTGACATGTTTATGCAAAAACAACTTAAAATAAATATAATGTATTCTAGTAAAGCCAACTGATGAATAATAAGTTTAACATTACTGTATGAGTCAGACATTCTTTGTAACATAGAAGATACTCTTCATTTGATCTCAGCTGTTAAATTTTGAGAGTATTGGCATTTTACAGTGTGTGTGTGGTCTTTCCCTCTCCTTGCACTGTAGGCATAGTATCTGCCCAGGCTGTGTCAATATTAACCTGTGAGGATGTGGGGGCTACAATAGTCCTCTCTGTGATCCTCCATCCATCCTTTCTTGCTGTCTCCCCACAATATGGCTCCTCTCACACTTGGGCCCATCAATTCTCACACATGCACACACACAAATACAACTGTCACTTCACTGACACTGCCATTTCTCAACACTGATATCCTGATGAGTGCAATGAAGCCTCCCAAGATTCGTTAAAACACACACATTCATTCACATAAGTACAAACACACAGAAAAGGGCAGACGAAACAAAAACTCATGCAGATGCACTGAAATCTGTCTGCAGTCTCTCCTGCAATCTCAGTGAATGAACAAATATGTACCATCATGTATAAGGAGGAACAACAATAAACCCTTCAGAATTTGAAATACAATATACAAAAAAACAATCAAGTGATGTAGACACTCTAATCCCACAACCAGACTGCCTGCATATGCACACAAAACTACACACACATACTGACACATACAGGCAGGGAAATGTAGTCAGAAAACGAGCAGAGTGCAAATCTCAGAGATAACACGCAGGGCGACAGTCTGTCTGCCATTTGGCTTTTAACAGAGTAAATTACTACTCATATTGCTTTCCCCTCCTCTTCCTCCCTCTTTATGCCACCTCCAGATACACAGATTGCCTTTTCTTACAAATTACCATATTAGCCATAAAATCTACTTTCAATCCGACTCCAGAAAGCTTAAAATCTGGACACAGAAACCTGTTTCTCATTTGTTAAGAATTTGGTAAACTGAAATAAAACAAAGTTTATTCTTCACTGTACATTTTTCATCTACTTTAAGAACATTGTCATGAGAACTACTACTACCACTACACCGATTATACCACCACTAGATTAACTGAACCATAAAAACGTGATTTTCCATAATAGCAGATCTATTTGTCATGTAGATATGGTATATTACCACTGACAGATACATGAAATCCATTATAATGACTCTGAATCTGCATCATACTGTATTTGTGGCAGTGCCCCTCCTGCAATGTGAAAATAAGGAAAAAATAAGATCCACATCTGCACCCAGAACTCACAGAAAATTCTACAAAATTCTTCCTGTCTGAGGATCCACCACTACACAAAATTTCATCACAAACTCTTCACAACATTTCAGCATATCTCGTGAACAAATGAACAAAACAGGCCAATAGGTAAACAACTAGAGAACAATAGTGGATTATCAGCTAAACAAGAATAACAACCCAATCAAAATGGCACAATCAGAATATTCCATCAGTTGTGAAATAGCATGTTGAATAGAAAGTTTTTAAAAAGCATGTAAGTACAGTAAGTCGTTGTGGTATTCGTTTATTTCATCTCTCCTTGACTCATTTAATCATTATTCATTCTCAAAAAGTCAAGTTCGTTTTACAAAAATTGAGAAATGGGCAATTGAAATGTGAAACAACTTTCCTGCATTTCAAAGTTCAGAACAAATTTACACCAACAATAATCTGTGTATTGCTTGTAAGTGGTGACAACATTTGTTCGAACTGGTATGAACTGTTCCAAACAGGTTGAAGCCATGATAAGCAACCCATGTAAAATAAAAGAATTAGAAGAAGTGAAATATTTTCTTTTAATCTACAAACTTTGTGTGCTGACATTCAGCACCCTTTCATAATTTGTTCTTTACCAAACTCTTCTCCATTTGCTTCTTTTCCTCCCTCACCTGTGCTGCTCTGCTCCCCTGTAATAGTTTGCCTCTTTGCACTTCGTAGCTTCATCTGTCTCCCACACTAGGCCCCAAACCCCCCCCAACACACACACACACACACACACACACACACACACACGCACACACACGCACACACACACACACACACAGACACACACAGACACACACCATCATTGGTTGTCTTTGCTCCACAGGTAGCAAGTCTTTAGCGGCTGCTTGCAGTTCTCCCAACCTGCCATCATTATGCACAATAGCCTAAGGTACAAAACTCAGGCTTCATAACTCACGCCCCGTGCACGTAAAGCCCCGTGCAAACACAGTCAAAGCAAAAACACATTTCCTGCTGTCGCCAACATCTCCGGCAAAGAATTAATCAAGCGTTCATCCATTTAGGCTCTTTGCATACCCTTTCTGTCAGAACACAGAACGCTAAGAGTTTCGAGTTCTTCTCAGGCGATTGTTTCGCCACCCTGATGAATCCATCAAGCGAGGTTTGATTTATACATCTGTCTGTGATCACAGCGGTACAGCTACAGCAAATGGGGTGGCAAGGAGCGAGCTGACACCACCGTGCTCAAACACACACATGCAAATGCATTCACACATGTCTTACTCACTACACACACACACACACACACACACACACACACACACACACACACACACAGCAAAACTCACACATGTGTTAACGAACCCAGCCTGCTCATTCACACTCATGCATGCACATACGCGTACACACAAGTATTTGTTCTTATAAGTTTTCAGAGAGACAGAGGGTAAAATAGAGGGGGTAAAAGTTTTTGGAGACAGAAACCCAAATGTCTTCCTGACTATCATTGTTTTCAGATGGGCCTTCTCCACATGCTCCATTCACTTAACTCTAAGAACAGGGTTCTGGGGATCGAGATGCAAGCATTGAGTCTATAAATGTTTTGTTTTGTGTATTTGTTTGCCCTAAAAGCCCAAGAAAGCCACAGGGGTAAAGTGAAAATTGTGGAAGACATAAAATTCATGTTTCAGATGGAGAGATGATGAGAAGAAAACATCAGTGAAAGTTATGAAATTGACAG
Organism: Antennarius striatus; assembly: GCF_040054535.1. Taxonomy (NCBI): domain Eukaryota; kingdom Metazoa; phylum Chordata; class Actinopteri; order Lophiiformes; family Antennariidae; genus Antennarius; species Antennarius striatus. Next base: position 17,515,899 of record NC_090778.1, read on the forward strand.
TGTGATGAATTTCTAGAGGAGGTTTCTGAAAATAAAATACTACATCTATGCGTGTACATTTCAAAAAACAAATTTTTAATCACCCAAATATCTAAACATCAGTAAAACAAGTCAGAAAAAGACAGCATCAAGAAGCTACAGATGACAGGATGGAAGGGTGGGGTGACTTGATTTCCTGGTCTTTCATCTTAGTCCCTGGGAGGCCCACCCTGCACCTGCTGTATCTTAACATTGCTCATCAGAAAAACATTTATGGGGCGTTGTGGCTCCGGGCCCCTTCATTAGAGAGTGTAATTATTTATGCTAGTGGTGTAAGGCAAAACTGTCCCTGTGTACACAAGCAAAGGGGCCGGAGGATGGTGAACAAACAACAAAGTAAAGACAATCAACATTGCCAGAAAGAGACCTACTGTGTAACTCAGGTGGAGGGTCATACACATTAACACACAGATGTAACAGAACAAACATTGACAACAACAACAACAACAGTAACAGGGAGACTAAAAAAAAATTGCAATCATTTTCCAAAATTATGTATGAGACACATTTTTGTTTTCTACACACAAATACCAAGCAGTTTTCACATTTGTTTCAATGTTGTGACAGAACATTGAATGAACTGGAGTATAAATAAGACTAACATTGTAAGACTTCATTATTTTCCCGTCTCTATCGTGTCTGTAGTCTAAACAGTGTAAAGATGTCGCAGTAGAAAACAGAGAATTCTAAGTGTGTGTATGTGTGTATGTTTGTGTGTGTGTGCGTGTGTGTGTGTGCAGGCTCCTGTCCTTCTCACAGTTCATCAGCTCCACAGCATGACTACTCTATCCGACTAATGCTTCATCTGCGAGTGCTAATTGCTGAGCCATGAAAACCCCTGATTCACAAACACACACTCACTGGCATGAATATGTGTGTTTGCATTTATTAATGTGGGCTCCTTGTGTCACAAAAACCTATGATACAAGAAAAAACTTCCTATCTCCTCCACTGCCATCCTTTACACCTACTGGTGATGCTGCACAGTGGAGTGCGCCCTTGAGCAAGGCACTTGACCCCTTCTGGCTCCTGCAGCGCCTGTTCATCTGGTTTGCTCAGTGCTGCTAACAGATCATTAGACAGTGTAGCATTCCTGTGTGTGCAGTAACTTGAACATATAGTCCCATTTGGCTTGACCACATAAAAGTAAATACAACACTGTGTGGGCTGAATAGTTTTTCTTCTCTACACTAAGATGGTGAGAAGCAAAATATCACAATGCCGAATAAACTTCAAACAAAAAATTAGGAAAGGATTCTAATAAATTTCTCACATTTCTTTATTTAAGGATGTATTTCTTACATTTTTGAAAATAAATATATTCTAACTGTAGGTGTTTGTTATGGGTAACAGGTTGTACCCAATATTTTTTAAATTGCTATTTTGTAATCTTAATTTATCTAATGTCTGCATCTGTGTGAGAAGTATTTAGTTCTATATTTTTGACAGTTTGTCTGTTCTGACTTTTTGCTTACATTTTAAAGGATTGGGAGACAACTTCTTGAAATGAAAACATATAATACACTTGATTCATGTTGGTGAAATAGTGCTAAATTTTGAAATCATTACGTATACATTATATTAAAAGACATGGAAAAACTCTAGAAAGTTTGAATACCTCAATTGCTGAATAATCCCATGCCTGCTTGGCTGTTGTACTCCCACACATCATCCCTCAATAGCGGCTTGTAAAAGTTCAGCGGTGTCTGCTTAATTGGGAAAATGTCCACGCAAAAAAACAACATATGTTAAAGAAACTGAAGATATGTACCCTGCCCAGTGATCATGATCCCCTCCAGAATTTAACAGGTTCCTTATCAACCTTTCAGACAAAAGGTGTAGAAATGAATTAAGCAGAAAATATGACCTCCCTGGTATATCTATGACACAATTTAATATGATAAAATACTACTAGTAAGACTACAACTACTACTACTACTAATAATAATAGTAATAGTAATAATAATAATAGTAATAATAATAATAATAATAATAATCTATTAAAAGTTCTACAACAGAATTTATGTTTTGTATTCATTTTCCTTATATTTTTAAAATGTCTAAAACAAATCTGTGCAAACATCTACTCTATAAGAGATTACTGATAGTAATATAATTGTTGAAATGTTAACAATATCAATAGGAAGTTAATTCATTTTCAATCATCTCTCCAGTTTACAATTACGGAGAAAATCCAAGAAAAGGACATCTACAGTATTGTATTATGGGAAAGTTGCAGCAAATAATTTTTAAGGACTGTTTTAAATGCATTTACAGTAATACAACTTGTTTCTCAGCAGTGGAGCATAACAATTCAACACAGTCTCGACTTGTTTGGCTTTGATTCACTGAGCAAACCCATCCCAGAGGACCTGATGGGTCTGAATATAGCAGTAGTGCCAACATGTCATTAGAAACACCTGTAATACAGCTGCTAACACATGCTACAAAACTCACATGTCAGTCAATTCATCTAAAAGACAAGTTCATGAACAGCTTACTACATCATCCAGCAGTGCTTTTTGGCACTTCAACCAAATCCATGATATTATTCGAAGCTGGCATTTGGGACATTCACCTTTACAACTGTGGGACATTAATAAATTGCATACGCTGAATTTCAGTTCCATGTGTGACTTCCTTAATAGACGAACCACAGACTAAATTATGTTTGTACAGCATACAACAAGACATTAATCAGTCAATATGATATGCCCATATTGTTATAAGAAATACACTGAAGCTCTTTCTTCTATTAACTAGACTAATCACTGCCATTTTTAACCCCTAATCTGAGCCTGTCCTCTTTGAGACTGCTATCAAATACACTCACATGTACACACACATGCACACACACACACACACACACACACATACACACACGCACACACACACACACACACACACACGCACACACACACGCACACACACACACGGTGGGAGAGAGAGAGAGCAAAAACAATCTACGAAAAACACATATCACATAAACCATTAAAGACTAATTGAATCTAATTTATTTAGTTTTCTGGAAAGAATCATTTAAAGCAGAACTTCCCTAAACCCCTAAAAAATGACACTCTAATACCGTTTTGTTCTCTTTTCAAACACAATTAAAAAATAATACATAAATATATACACACTACAAATGACATGCATATAAGGAGTTCATTTTGGAGCTCGATCTCAGGTCATTAGTAACCCACCATGACGCTGTGGAGTTGGAGGGTCCACTGGCGACACAGAGGCCCCTGGCCATTTATTCTATATTAAGTCTCTAATGGGCCCTCTCTCTCTTTCCCTTTTGCACACTCGTTCTTTCTCTCTCGCTCCTGACACACAGCATGCAGGCACAATGCTGGTAAAATATGCACAGAAAATCCGGTGAGCACACACAGACAAAGCCATTCAAATGAATGGTTATTTATTCGCTAAACGAGGATCTGGGTGTTTAATGTTCCTTGGACGTTAGGTGGTTTTCTGGGGGAGGCAGAGCTGTACCCCTACGGCTACAGACATCATTTATTTTACACATAGCCCAATGCTGCACACTAGGCAGCCGCTGAGAAAAATGGGCTTTGGAAGTGGAAAGGAGATATAGAAGAAATAATAAATGATTTTTTTTTGTTATGGGTGAAGACATTAGAAGTTGCAGCAGGGAGAAAAGGAAGGGGTAGGTTTAACCAACCTCTTTCCCTCTTTCAGACAGACAGAAAAGTCACCGGGATTTTGTGTGTGTGTGTGTGTGTGTGTGAGAGAGAGAGAGAGAGAGAGAGAGAGAGAGAGAGAGTGTGGAGATGGAGGAGATAACTGGTTGAATGTAAGGCCCACATCTGCATCTCATCCAAATGCAGAACAACAGCATCACAGGGGCTCCTCTGACTGCATAGAATCACCTCCCCAAAATGAAATTTTGCCGGAGTGATGTCTCCAAAATCTAAAACCTCATTAAAAGTAAGATTTTAAAATATAAGTATTGTTTTATTCTGATTGTTCTTAAAATTTCTCAGTTATTTCTGTCTTTCACAAAACCTTATTTACTGTAAACTTATGGAAAAACAAATAATGTAAAGGGATATGTCAATATCACCACTATATAGACTGTATATTGAACAAATATATTAAATAAACCTATTAAATGTTGAATATTTCTTTCTCAGAACACTTTATTTGAAAGTAATGTACACTAAATTGGTAGAATTAGTATTTGGTGTAAACATGTCAAAAACACATCTTGAATTCCCAAAACGCACAAATTTAGAATCTATTTGATGAATTGTAAAGTGTCCATAAATGTTTTTGAAATGAAATGTGTATTAAAAATTGAAAATGTCTTGAAGTAAATACAATTCCCCAACATAATTTAAATCAATTATGTTTACTGGGTTTTCTGCTTTACTATCCTAAATCCCATTAAGTCAGTATTAACCGAAGATTCAGAAAGATCAAATCAAATTTAAAAGAAAAAAATAATTTCTTTTTCTCATATTTATCTTGTCATTGTTTGGACATAAACTGGTGTCTTGACATGTTCAGTGTTTTTAAGATATAAAGATACCTCCTTATCTGTAGTGACTGAAGCGAGTGCTATGGTCAGATCTCCATCAGAAAACTCTTTCAGGTCAAAGGTTAGAAGTTTCTCCATGTCTACATGCAGTTAGAGCACATAAAAACACATCATTAATTATTAGTAAAACACACAGAAAGAATATATGGCAATTTAGCAAAAGGCAGGAAAAGCACGGGCTACATGTGTCCACAAAGTCCCTGAGCTTTAAAACCTTCCACAATTGACGATGCCTTCACGAATGTGTGATGCCATGGGCACTAACATACCACTATACATTCATCAATGCTAGCCTTTGAATTTTGCACTGAATTATCTGTTTCCCTTTAACATAGAATTACAGAGTGATTTCCAAAAATGATCTTATAGTTGTTATCCTTGTGGTAACTTTCATGTTGGTTTTTAACTTATTGTGATTGAAGGTCACTGTCATCACTTCTGGTTTTCAGCCGTGGCCCTTACTTGCAGACATTGCTCCAGATTCTATTAATCTTTTCCTGCATTGAGATTATAATCATTGTGAAAGAGAAAGGATGAAGTCGCCAAATTCCTTCAAAATTTCCACACACAAATTGTGACCTTAAACTATTGGAATATTTGTCCACACAGGTTTTCAGTTGGGTTGAACTTTACTACATCCTTGATTATGCAAATTCAAGGATGACAATTTTATATACAATCATGATACGGTACTGTCATTTGTAACCAGGTAAACTGCTGAATAACTGTATAGAATGATTCAAACAGGTAGCTTCTAACTTTTAAAGTTCCTATCATAAACTTATTTAAAATACGATGTTGGCATCAAACTCTCCCCACAAAACAAATAAACTCTGCAGTGTTCAAAATACACCTTGTAGCTTAGTCTCATCACGTAGGCCTGTGGCTCCATTGCTCCATTGTTCCAAAGACCACATGAGCTCCTCCAGTTGCGCTGACCGATGGCCCCGTTTACTCCACAGGGCTTCTCTTTGTAGCAACAATGCCTCTGTAGACACAAAAACACACAAACACATGTTCGCAAATTCCGTTCAGGCTCTACGTAGGGTCAACGCTTATGCACAAAATGACAGAAACGTGGATTTCTGCTGTTCAGAAATGAAACTTGGAACATATTGAGAATTGCATTGCTCAACAACATACAGTACTCTCTTCATCAAGGATCAGGGGAAGGATAGAGACAGGTTTGACCAAAACTTCTGTCCTTTTGATGCAACTGAGTGGGGGAATTCATTGTGTGCTGCTTGTATGCAGAGATTAACAGTCTTCTTCTTCTCCTTTCGGCTTTTCCCTTCAGGAGTTGTCACAGCTAATCAGTTGCCTCAGTCCAACCCTGTCTTCTGCATCCTCTTCTCTCACACCAACTACCTTCATGTCCTCTTTCACTACATCCATAAACCTCCTCTTTGGTCTTCCTCTAGGCCTCCTGTCTGGCAGTTCAAAACTCAGCATCCTTCTACCAATATATTCACTATCTCTCCTCTGGACATGTCCAAACCGTCTCAGTCTGGCCTCTCTGACTTTATCTCCAAAACCTCTAACATGTGCTGTCCCTCTGATGTACTCATTCCTGATCCTATCCTTCCTGGTCACTCCCAGAGAGAACCTCTGCATCTTCATCTCTGCTACCTCCAGCTCTGTCTCCTGTCTTTTCCTCAGTGACACTGTCTCCAGACCAAACAACATCGCTGGTCTCACCACAGTTTTGTACACCTTTCCTTTCATTTTAGCTGAAACTCTTCTATCACACATCACACCTGACATTTATCTCCACCCGTTCCATCCTGCCGGTACAGACCTCTTAACCTCTTTTCCACACTCTCCATTGCTATGGACTGTTGACCCTAAGTACTTAAAATCCTCCACCTTCTTGATCTCTTCTCCCTGTAACCTCACTCTTCCACTTGGGTCCCTCTCATTCACACACATGTACTCTGTCTTACTGCGGCTAACCTTCATTCCTCTCCTTTCCAGGACAAACCTCCACCTCTCTAGCTTCTCCTCCACCTGTTCCCTGCTCTCACTGCAGATCACAATATCATCTGTAAACATCATAGTCCATGGAGATTCCTGTCTAACCTCGTCTGTCAGCCTGTCCATCACCATAGCAAACAAGAAGGGGCTCAGAGCTGATCCCTGATGCAGTCCCACCTCCAGCTTGAACTCCTCTGTCACACCTACAGCACACCTCACCACTGTCTTACAGTCCTCATACATGTCTTGCACCGCTCTAACATACTTCTCTGTCACTCCAGACTTCCTCATACAATACCACAGTTCCTCTCTGGGCACCCTGTCATAAGCTTTCTCCAGATCAACAAAAACACAATGCAGCTCCCTCTGCTTTATTGAATAGAGACTGGTCTTGTCTCATGCCCAACCTTAACACGGCTACTTCACATTGACAGATGGAGTGCTGACAGATGGCAGTTTCACTGAAAGCACACACGTTGCAAATTCAGTACATCGTTGGTTGATCACTTTGTTGCAAGATCATTAATATTTAAACACCATTATAAGTAGAATTTAAAATATGTTATTTAATTTTTTCTCTACACCCTTTTCTAGTTTTGACTATTTCTTAAAGATTTCTAGCTCTATTACATGCACATTTTTTAATTTAATATAACAACATAATGCACTTTACAAGCTAAACGTTACATAATAAAGTATATTTCAAAGACAGTCACTTCATTGGAGCCGTGCACTTCCTGTGCTCTTTCTTACTCATACCCACTGCCCTTCATCCTCTCTTTCTCCATTGCTACTGGTGAGTGTTAAGTGAGTGATGTTAAGGGATTTGTGTGTCCTACTTCACTGCTCCATTACTCCCCCTGAGGGGGGGTGAGGCCGCGGGGGTAGGGGGGTGACTATTCATTTCTCACCTCCGAGAATTTGCCCCAGCACTGTTCTGATGTGCTCTGCTGCTTCTTGAAGAATCTCCCTAGTGACTGTTGTCACCGCGGACAATGCCCCATCATCTCCTGCATCCTGCTGCCCATCGTGATGGACCACTCGCAGAATGCTGGACTCCAAAGTGTGGTACTCATAGCTGGGGGTAGAGGGAAAATGGGAGCAAAAGGGAAATGGATGACTGCAGGGGAAGGAGCCATGATTTGGAGGCATTTGCATAAATACAACTCCCCTTTGGGTCATGAGTGATGAACACACACACACACAGGGCTGAAAAAACACACCCATACATACTTGCGATGTCATTTTGCATCAGCAAATACAGTCTTCTCAAACAGAATTCACTTTGTCCACATACTATGTATGTGGTCCGCAATTGTGTGTGGGTTTCACTATCCCACGTAAACACATTGATTGGTAAGGTTAACATTAAAAACCTACTTGATTCAGGGAACCTGCATTCTGGTAAGGTTTTAATAACATCTAGCAGTTCAATTTAATTTTTTTTTTTTTTTTACATACTAACCTGTTGTGTATGCTTTGACATGAGTGGTAAAAGATGAGTGTGTTACCTATTAAGCAGTCCATCCCTCAGCAATGTGAGGGAGAGCTTTTTGTTTTGCTGAAGCTTCAGGAGATCAATATCCTCCCTCCACAGTAGCGAGCTCTCACAAACTTTCACCCGCTGCAGATATTGCACGGTCTCCTCAGGCAACACAGTGTCACATCGCTGGCCACAGAGCACAGGCACACACACTCCACCTGATTGTTCCTTCTGAGACACACAGATGCACAAAGTAAATGAAATGAAAAATGTGAGCAATCTTCGAATCAATTATCACAAGCTTAAGCATGAACGTGTTACAACATTGAACATCTTATTCAATTAAGTTTAAAAGTTGTGAGATAAGATTGATCACAAAAGTAAAAGTATTTCCATAAATGTAGTTTAAAAAAATTGTCACTATTGGGTTATTTTTCAAAGAAACATGGCTGGCTTGGATGTGATAAATATTATATGTTTTTTTGTAGAAAGTGTTCACAGACAGAGAAAGGAGCTTTACCTGACTGAGGTATAGTGCTAAACACAGTGTTGCGGCCACAGTTTCAACATTTGGCTCTGGACCACCTAGAATAGCATGGATGGGTCCCTGTATTGCATCTCCCTGAAAAAAAGACACACACATTTAACATAACATTGAAGTTATACCGTTTCATTTTGTAGCACATTTGAGAAGAAACCATCAATGATGCTTGAACGATGTTTTGCAGCATCCAACAACAAAAACTATTTTCTATACAATCAGCAAATAACTATTAAATTATCTACTTTACAATTGATAAAATAAATGCTCAAGACACTTCCACTACTTCAATATATGGTAATGAACTTCTTGATGGTAGTTTGACACCGTTCTCTGCTAAGCATCAGTCACTGTGTGTGGTTGGTTGCCTGCTGCTGCTACCATAATTGCAAGACTAATCTAATCCAAACCATCCACTAATTCAGTCACTTGGTTATGCTTTTTGCTCTGGGTTGGGTCGTCTTCCTCTAGATGACATCTAGCTCTGTGCGGGACAAGGGGCATTTGCACCTTTGTGTTCTACATTTGTTTTATGTTCTGAACTGTGGACTCTGCTACATTACATTTATAGATGTTCTTGGTCCATCCATTACTGCTCACTTCCCACGACCTGTATCTATGTCTCTGTGGTAAATGTGGTAATCTTATCCATGCCCTATCCACTGTCCGCTCTCCCCTCCTGGTATATTGTCCTCTCTTCTCCTACTTGATCCTCTAACCTGACCAGGATATGTTTGAACCACCAGCCTCCTCTTCTAAGAGTGCCACGGGATCTGATGGATGCTCCCAAATTAAATTACTCAAGATACAGTTTGGACTGCATGTCCTAAGGATTTCTTACAGTTAGATTCAAGTTCAAGTTTGTCAAATCTTTAAATCTTATTTGGTTTTACCAACTTTCAGTATAAAGTGATAGATCAGTGATTCAGAGCAGTATGTATGCCACGTGGTTTATACAGGTAATGGAGTCTGTGTGTGTTCTAAGTATTTTAACAGACAAAATGTCCTCCAGACTTTAATAAGCTATTATAAAATACTGGTGTGCCTGCATGCCATTTAGATTCCAAACTATACACAGTATATCTTTTCTATTTTCGAAAAAATTGAAGTAGGCAATTATTTGACTGTACCTCAGTTTGTACATGTTCTAACAAAGACACCTATAAAGAAACATAATTGAGATGAACAAGGGACAATATTGAGCAATGAGACTAAAGTATTTCCATTAAACCAGTTTTTAAAGGATAAAGGGTAGGAGCAGGGAAATACAATATAAAATCTGGATCTAATGGTCCCCTTAATTCTGTCTTTCATTGTAAAATGATTTGATATAGTTTTGGGGGGCATCTGCCCTTCCATAGACAAATTCTATTATTACAAAATATTCTGATCAAATATGTTTTAAGACATGGTAACAGAAAACTGCACAAATATATTCTAAAAGGTAGATAAATACTTTATATTTTTTCTTCAAATTACGTTAACGTAAGGAATGTGTACTTCAATTTATTTTATAATAAGAAACATGATTAAAATACTTGAAGATATTGAATTGTTTTCCTCAAAAAATAAGAGGTTGTCATCAACATAAATATAAACAAACAAACAAACAAACATAAATAAATATGAATCTGGCTATCTTATTTTTTACTACCATGATATTTGAAGGTAACCCAATGAACTGTGTCATTGGCTGAAATAATTTTAATGATTGAAGGCCTAAAATAAAAAAAGCTGAAAGTATCAGATTATTGGAAATTTCATGAATCTATAACAATCAAAGTAAATTGTCAACCACACAAATATCCTCGTCCAAAGCATCCTTCTTGAACAACTGCACTGAACCCTTTAATGTTTGGGGCCCACAAGTGTCCAAGAGTTTAAATATTCCTCCTGATGAGTGCCATTAGTTAACTTACACTAATGTACTCTCACGACTGTTTGAACCCTATGAACGCTGAAGAGGCTGTCAAAATGGAGGTTTTTTCTATGGTTACTGAAATTAGACTCAGTCTCTCAAGATAATTATCCTCATCTGATGCTGATGAATTGTTATCTGAAGTGTACAGCTGTCAGTATGCATTCATAATGAAATTATGGAGGTGAGAAAATTTTTATCTAGCTGGCAGAAGATATTAATCAACACTCTCTACACTATGTGCAAAACTCAGCTGTGACAGCAAAGCATTGGTCTATTTTAGAGATTTTAGAGTAACATACCACCAGTAAAACTGTGTTCATGAAGAACTATTTATATACACAATGTACTGTAAATGTAATGTACAGACAAATGATGAATTCCATTACGTTCACAAAACAAAGCAAACAAACGCTGCTCGTTTCAGTTAAGTGGACATTAATGATAGCTCCATTACTGAGATTAATCACTCATCTCATGGTTAAAACAACAGACGATAAAGTTTCTCTCTTAATCTGCAGTGATCATTCCATGTGAAACTTCTTCATTCAGAGTTATTATTCAGATATATTTATACATCTCACACAGAAAATGTATAGAAAATGATAACAAATATGGATAAAATAACATTAAAATGTTACAGGAAAATCAATAAATTAAATATATGACTATAACAATAAATATAAATCTGCTTCACGCATGTAGGGCAGTACACAACACTGTTTGCTTGGACTTTACAGATGTGGACAAGCAGTTCAGTGTTTGTTCATTTGAATTGTTATCACACATATTGTCCATTTAATCTAATATCAAAATATTCTGAATCCCCTGTTGTATTTCATGAGATATATTTTTCACACTTGGTACCTTGTGATGCAGCTCACACCGTAATATAAATAATGTCAATAGAACTTCCTGTTGTTTGGATAACTGTACGAAAAGTTCAAATTCCAAGCTGAAGAGTGAGGTGATTTTCTCCAATACAACACAAGGGTTAAAAGAGACCAGCTGACTGTTGCCTTACAGCCAGCACAATTCATCAAGAGGCAAAAAGTGGAGACAATGAATATCTTGTCTATCTTCAGTTCATCTTAATGGACTTGCAGAATGTTTTGATGGTAGAGAACGAAACAAGGGAGAGAAAGATTTACTGATGATAAAGATCAGGAAACCTTGATGATTCATTTTTGTGGGCCGTGTTCTTGCAGTTAGCAGAAACAGGCAACATTACTGTAAAAACCTCAGTGGTCTATGGTCATAGCATCTCCCAACAAAGTTGAAGAAGAACATTCTGGCTTTGAGGTCTTCACAAAATAAATTTCACCAGCAATGTTCAGAGTATCTGCACAACACACACAAATGGAAGACAATGACAATATGCATGAAGGTATTGCATCATGATAATTAGTCATCATATGTTGTGCACAACACTCACCTCTATTGCATTACATAAAAGCACTGTGGCCCAAACACCTAAATGCTACCAGCATTCTCCAGACAGTACAAATGCTAATTCCACCAGTCTATGACTTCCAACCAGTTTTCGATTGAACACCACATTGCACAGCTGTCAATCCACTGAGCTGTGCAGCTTTCTTAAATCATCACACTGAAGGTTTAACTGACAGTGGGTTTATTTGCTGACATATTGAATATATAATGCAGTTTGGTGATTTTAGGGGAGCTTGCCAAAGGGCTAGTTGGATGAAATACTGGGAATACATTATAATTAAGTTAGTACCTTGTTTCAATTCATAGGTGCTCATCATTGAGGCTACATAGATACATAAAATGAGGAAGGAGCACATTCAGGGTCAAGGTACAGTAAGGGAAGTGAGGACGAGGTTAGAAGCTCTGATAAGAATGACTGCTTGTAATGGAAAAATGTAAAGAATTTAATGAAAGGAGGTCAGTTGGTTCATAGAGGCTTGTAAAAAAGGGGTCTGAAATATAGCAAATGGAGTTCAGCAGAGCAGGTTATTAAGTTAAGACGTGTATAACACATGGGGGAAAAGGAAGAGGAAATACACTGAGGATAGATTCATGGAAAAAATAGGTTAAGCAAACACGAAAGGAAGATAGATAGAAATTAGATAAAGGGAAGTGGGAAAATGAGACAAAAAGAGGAAAAGGAGGGAGCGATAGCACACTGTAGAGAGAAATGAAAGGAGTAACAGAAAAAGAAGACGTTTATAACAGGAAGGAGGAGAGGGGAAGATGTCATGGAGAAAGAAGACGACGAATCAATATTAGACAGAAAGGAAGTGATACATTAGCAGGAGAAAAGGCCACTCAGTGTCTGTTATACTGCAGTGGGAGAACATCGATTTGGATGTGTGTGTGTGTGTGTGTGTGTGTGTGTGTGTGTGTGTGTGTGTGTGTGTGTGTGTGTGTGTGTGTGTGTGTGTGTGTGTGTGTGTGTGTGTGTGTGTGTGTGTGTGTGTGTGTGTGTGTGTGTGTGTGTGTGTTTGGGGGGAGTGGGAGGGAGAGGCTGAGTATGCATTGGCCATTTGATATCTCTCAATCTGAGATTGTGCGTGCTCTCCTTTTCTCTCCTCTCCAAATCTAATTTAGATTTCCAGCTACTTCAATGTATATACAGTGTATTCTGTTTAACAAATGTGATTAATATGACTTATTTGCTTACAATGATTACATCTAACAATAAAAAAACAACTCATTCAAAGATAACATCCGGAAATTAATCAATGTGTTACATGTCGTCCATTCCTTGGTGAAGCTTCCATTACATTCTTTTATATCGATGTCAAAGAGGAGCTAATCCTTCAAAATAACTCCAAAATTATCTTTCTGGGATAAAACTGAAAAATAATCATTGAAAAAAATAAATGGTAATATGAACATATACTTATCATGCTTAACTTATGCATTATGTTCAGTTAGGAAAGAACTTATACAGCGCACCCTCGCGCATTCGCGCATCAATGCTCTCGACTCCACCTCATCGCGGATATGTGGTAGGCAGTCACGTGATACCGTACACGCATTCTATTGGCTGACGGCATCCGGAAGTGCGTTATGTTACATGAGTCTCGGGATCACATCAGACGCATAAGTGTTTTAAACAGTCAATAAGAGTGTGGTAAAAGGTAATACAGAAAACAGGTGGTTTAATGTCATAATGGGGAGGGTCATAAATGTTTAAATCACAGTAAATAATAAGATCAATAGTTTGTCGTTCTATCGCAGAATTCGTTAATCGCATGTGGTTCCTGGAACGCATTACCTGCGAGGAACGAGGACGCACTGTAGTTTGATAGTTACTTTATATTTCAGACAAAATAACAAGCCTTCATTCACCTGCAACATCAAGTATCCATGGAAACCGAATAAATGAAATAGTTAAAAAAAAAAAAAAAGTGTCTCTACAGGGGTGGCCAAATGGGACCACTGAAAATCTCGGAGCTATTCATCAAAAAAGGGCAAATATCTCACTTTCAGTTATTCTGTTGTTGTCTACACACTAGTTTAGTAAAACTATTTTTACTGTTAAGGTTACTAATAATGTGATTTTGCATTATCTAATACCATTACCATTACCATTACCAAAACACCGTACAAAATAACATAATAATGTTGATGGCTTGACACCATGGTAACTATTGATTACATTTGTGACATCATCCTTCTATTCAGTCTGTTACTTAACCTGTACTTAATGTTGGATTCAGTATATAATCACATACAGTACATTTTAGATGATTATTTCATCACTCATAACTTAATACAGGCATTTTTTTCAACATACACTTGTCAAAAAAATGCCAATTTGTCAGGATGGGATTTCTTAGTGTGTTTTTGTTTTTGTATGTATCTGTCTCACGAGGAGCCAAAGTAACTGACAGGAGAATATGGTGTAATATTAAGTTAATTGAATATCGTTTCTCTAAGAGAATGGGTAATGTGCAGCCATCCACTGTGAACAGACAAGAGAGTAGGACGAGCTTGAACTCTTCCACTTCATCGCTGGGGCACACTGCCATGACTGCCCGTCAGGCCAGAGAAAGGTAAATACCTTAGCATCAACTCTGGCTCTATTGCACATGTATAACAATTGCCCATTAAGCTAATCATATTAGCTACATAAATATTAAAAAAATGTTTACTGAGTGATATTAATGTTTTAAATCATTCATGACTTATAGACCTGTTAGTAAAACATGTTTAACTAGTCACCTGTCCATCCCACAAAACTCTAGACAATTTATGGGAGTCTTAATTTAAATTGAACAACATGAGATTAAAGTGAGGTAACTAAAAGAAACTGTCTTAAAACATGCAAAACACAAAAACATGTAGAAGGAACATGGACTGAGGATGACAATGTTATTTCACTGGCCCTGAAAAACTGTGAAGACAAATCAATCTCTTTTATCTCCAGATTTATTTTACATAATTTCAAAAATTCTGAGCTGTTCTGATGAATAATGACACGTTACTGCATCGTAGACCCACACAGGATTTGAAAAGGATCTGTACATTTTGAACTTCCTAATAATCTGATTTTGTGACTAAGCAGGATGCCAAAATCAGAATAAAAGTTGTCCTTAAAATCCTTCCTAGGTGCATGTCAGTGAATGGAAGATGCTGGAAGTCCACTCAGCACATTGCTTAAGCTCTATGCCAAAGGATGAGAGGTTGAAGGATAGTGCGCTGTGGAGGTTTACAGAGAAAAACAGACCAAGAAAGATCGTTTCAGTAAGTGCTGAGAGCCAGGCCAATTAGAGGTATGGATATTCTGGATGGTGGCCATATAGAGAGTAGAGGGAGATAGTGAGAAAGAGACAGGGAAAATGACAGAGTAGAGAGTGGTCAGCAGAAAAAGCCACTCGTCAAAGTTTATATTGGAGAGCAATGAGATACAGATGAAGTACGTCTGTGTGCATGAGAGATACGGTTGATAATCAGTACGTATTACATTTTATCCCTGACCTCCAGATACTGATCAGTTCCCTCGCTATCACTTAATTACCCCACTGAGCTCTGATTTAATTTTTTGGCCTTTTTCTGCTCATCTTTCCATATGTTTACGTGACATACATCCCTCATAAAAGCTCTTATCATCTTTAAATTCCAGATTGGTCATTCATATGCAGGTTTGCACTGACACAAACCTGTTTTCTTTACTGGAGCAATACAAAATGCAATATAAAATGCATGTGCTATGCATTATTACTATAATTTTACTATCATTCCATATGCTATATGGATCAATATCCATATTGATCCAATCCCGTAGAAAACTAATCCTAAATTATTTTTTTGAAAACTTGTGTGGCAAAAGTGCAGTCTTCTACAAATAATTAATTTGAGCATTTGCCGACTATGCTGGTCTTATCTGCTGATAACACAAGTATGATAGGATCAGATGCTCCACAAATGCTACACTATACATGGACTTTAGGGTAAGAGTGTTTGTCAGCCACATTGATTATCTTTTAGATCTGAATTCCCCAAAGGTGGAAAGGAGCAATAACGCCAGTGTGGAATATATTGAATGTGACAGCTGGATGCATCCTAAGAAATTGATACCCAATTGTAGAGAAAAAATGTACAAACACATGAATAAATACGAGTCATCTAGGAGTTTTTGTCAGTGTTTGTGAATCTCTCTGTTAACAAATTACACGTGAACCACTCAATGGAATTTAACCAAGCTTGGTAGGATGGCTGGGTGTGCAACAAGGATGAACTTCCTAAATTTTGGGGAAGATCTGGATAAATCTGGATTTATAAACATTGTAAAGTCAAACTTTTTTTTTTTTTTTTTACAAATTCTGTCTGTCATGTATACCTTATCCAATGTTTTTGACAAAACCTGGTCAAAGGGTTGGTCATGTAGCAAGACAGAACCCCAAAACACAACCCACTATCTGGATAAAGAGACGTTTTTTGTTCCTGGTTTTTGCACATTGTCAGATACAGTAAGTGACAGGGACTGTTTCTCTCAGCTATACATAAACTACTTGAGGCATTACATGAAGTTGAGTGGAAACATGGGGCATGTCCCATGGAAGAAATTTGCAAAATAAAATTTAAAGAACAGAAACATAACTTTTCTTGAATCAGAGTAACAATGGCACCAACATAATACCACTTTCTAGGGATACTTTTTCATGATCAAGAAGACATTTTATCAAATTATCACTGGAACATTTCCTTTAGCTGTAATGGCATACAATGGCGGGGAAATTGAACTGCCTTCAGGGAGATTTGTGCTCTCTGCATGAAACTGCAATTGACTTTGTGCTAATGTGTGTGTTTGTGATTTTCCACTCTACATCAAGAAAGAATCAAGTTAACTAAATAGCTGAAAAACAAAACAAAAGTGTTTCCGTTAAGAAGTGTCCGAATATCAGTGTGTGCCCTTAAGAGGCAGACAGTTACTTACAGTCAACTCCTGAACAGGCTTGGCAAGTTGTCATCAGAGAAATTAAAGGAAGGGTACGCAGCCAAAATTTAAAAACAGAGGCCTGAACTCCAGAGCTAGACACTGGGATAGCGCAAATACCCTTCAGAGATAAGACTACATGTTTTCACTGTGCAAAGCCTTTGAAAAAGGTTGTCTATAAACAGTAGCAAACAACATTGTTATGCCTTTTAAACAAGACCATGTACAAACAGCAGTTATATGAGCTGTACAGCCCATAGCCTCCAGTCAGACCTCCTGTGTCCATCTGAGCAGGTGATGCATGGCTCTCCTGATACGTGCTTCTTCTTTTCCCTTCAGGGGTCGCCACAGAGAATCAATTGCCTCCATCTAACCCTGTCTTCTACATCCTCTTCTCTCACACCAACTACCTTCATGTCCTCTTTCACTACATCCATAAACCTCCTCTTTGGTCTTCCTCTAGGCCTCCTGCCTGGCAGTTCAAAACTCAGCATCCTTCTACCAATATATTCACTATCTCTCCTCTGGACATGTCCAAACCATCTCAGTCTGGCCTCTCTGACTTTGTCTCCAAAACCTCTAACATGTGCTGTCCCTCTGATGTACTCATTCCTGATCCTATCCTTCCTGGTCACTCCCAAAGAGAACCTCAGCATCTTCATCTCTGCTACCTCCAGCTCTGTCTCCTGTCTTTTCCTCAGTGACACTGTCTCTAGACCAAACAACATCGCTGGTCTCACCAGTTTTGTACATCTAGTTACAGGCTAGACATCCCAATACAGGCTAGACATGCAAAAACAGAAGGAGGTGCCAGACGGGTTTCAACTATGGTCGTTGAAATGTGAATCGCACTCACCACACCCCACAGGGTTAATAAGCTGGAACAAGACCAGCCACCTTCAGAACTGAAGAAGCTTCTTGGATGAAAGGCGAAATGTTTTGAAGAAACTTTCTTTTTTTTTCTTTCTTTTTTTAAGTCCAGTGGATTGAATTAAACAGCTTTAGATAACTGAGAACCTACACAGACAAAAACAGAAACCATCCTATCTATGATGTAATGTTTCTCTTGAAATGAGTTTGCATGACTGTAATTAGGAGCTTTAGTGTTTGCGTGACGCCTTTTCTGTGTTTGGATCAAACGCTAATTGTGAGTCAGTATCTGCAGGGCAAGCACATAGCAGGAGAAGGGCATCCTCTGGCTAAACTTGTTGATGTCACGCCTCCTCCTCATTAGAAATCGGCTCATTCAAATTCACACACTGATGCTGCTGTAACACACAACGAGCTTATTGTATGTGGAGAAAAAACAAACAAACAACAACAACAACAACAACACGCCTTTTCTCCCTCCACCACCGCCCCTCTGTGCTGTCATATTGTCGATCTACAGGTGCTTTGGGGACCGAGGTTTTTGTCGTGAGCAGCAACAGGAACGCAGCCTGTAGCCATGCTTCATGCCTTCCTGCAATGGTGTCATTCATTATAACCACAACCTGCTTCAAGCTGGAGGCTCTCAACTCACCCCGACTCTGCTCTGGACCTCCCGCAAATATGCTTCCATGTCGGCCTGCGTCTCTACGGTGTCGCTGCAGATCTCTCCATAGACCAAGTTTCGTCAATAAGGATGCTGATGTATGTGTGTGTCTCTGTGTGTGTCTCTGTGTTTTTTTTTCTCCCCCCCCTCCTGCGCTCCCGCGTCCCCCGCTGCGTTCACACTGCAGCGCCGCGCCGCCGTGCCGCCGCGCCGCCCTGCCGCCGCGCCGCCGCGCCGCCGTGCCGCCGTGCCGCCGCGCCGCCGTGCCGCCGTGCCGCCGCGCCGCTCGTCGGTCCTTCCCCTCTCCGCGCGCTGCAGCCACACCACCAGCCGGAAAAGGTGGGTGTGACGGCGGAAAGAGGAGATCCGACGGACGCGTGCTGCGTGATTCAACCGCGCTCCCTGCGGTAAGGGAGCAACCCCCCCCCCCCCCTACACCACACCACCCCCAGTCCTGACTGCCCCTGACATAAACGCACATACACCTATCCCATCGTCCACCAATGAAGAACAACACAGTGAATGATGACTAGCAGCGGTCCGCCGCCAAGGATGTCAGGCTGACAGTTGCAGCATCTTTACTGTGGATTTGGGGTTTTGTCACCTTCTCCTGCGCAGAAAACATCGAAATGCGCCACAGTTTCTTCTCCCTTTTTTTTTTTTTTTTTTACATTTTGCCGCAATATGGTAAAGACGGCAGATAGCCACCGAGTACAGGCGTGAGGGAGCGCGCTGTAGTCATCTTTCAGAAGACGGACTCCGAGACAGTGTGCCATCTATGTATCTATGTATCTATCTATGTATCTATGTATGTATCTATGTATCTATCTATGTATCTATGTATGTATGTATGTATGTATGTATGTATCTATCTATCTATCTATCTATCTATCTATCTATCTATCTATCTATCTATCTATCTATCTATCTATCTATCTATCTATCTATCTATCTATTTATCTATCTATCTATCTATCTATCTATCTATCTATCTATCTATCTATCTATCTATCTATCTATCTATCTATCTATCTATCTATCTATCTATCTATCTATCTATCTATCTATCAGTCTGTCTGTCTGTATGTCTGATGTGTTTGAAATGTTAACACAAACTAATGCAGGAAAAATCATTCAACATGAAGCTCTTGAGGATGGACACACCACCCACCTCATCTCAAGCCACGTTCAAATCAGTTTTCCGTCTCTGCTGCATTCAGGTGACGTGGGAATCGCCACAGTCCATTTATAACATTCTCATTGACAACAAAGTTACATCAAAAGTCATAAACACTATTCATTTCATTTCATTTTCATGTACCACAGCTGTATCCGCCGTAGCGGGTCACGGGGAGCTGGAGCCTATCCCAGCTGGCATAGGGCGTGAGGTGGGGGACACTCCGGGCACGACGCCAGTGTACCACAGAGCAACATGAGAATTCTTCCCATAAAAAGAAATATCATCACATGATGTAAACACAGGATCACTATAGAGGCTCTACACAACAAACCAAAACCAATATGATAAATAATGAACCAAAATTAGGAATTGAACCTTGCAAGAATGGTATAAGCACTCAGGGGCACAAGCCTCTTGTCAAGACATGAGTGTGATCAAAAATGTTGCCCTTATGGTTTAATCAAAATCCATCAAATACTTTCTGTATAATCTTGCTAAGAGATTGACAAACAAACAACAAAACACTGGCAAAAACATAACTTTCTTGGCAGGAGTAAGTCGTCAATATAGGTTTTGACATACAGTATAAGACCACTTTACAAGGTGCCATTTACACAACAGCAGCTAACTACAACGTGAGGAATCTCTGCCTGCCTGCCTGTCTGCAAGCCTGCCTGTCTTTATAATACTGTGTCACTTAGCAGGTGACACAGTATTATAAGTCTTGTATTGTTTAAACATCCAGAATCTTTCTGACAGCAGCAGTCACGTAATTTTAATTTTCAAATTATTTGTCCATTGTTTGACCAGTAATTTTTGCACCACTGATCTTATCGAAAGGGATTCAACATCCAGTACTTTGTTGTTAGCTCTGCAAATTGGAAATGTCCTCACAGCATGATATATCAGGATGTTGTGTTATACTTACTGTTTCCTTTAGCAACCATTTAGACGTGAGGAATCAAATTAACTGTTGTTACAGTCACACTCCAATAAGGAAAGAAATGTCTCTAAGTTTAAAGTAAAATATTCAAGTAAAAATATTGATTTTATACAGAATGAGTCAGCTAGCACAGTCATGTCATCGCTGTTTGATTGAATGTCAGGATTGCTGCTTGAACCTAACTAACATTAACACAAGGCAACTGCAAGCTATACCACTGGATGTACAAAGACCCATTCAGAAAAGGTAGGTTTAGAATGGCCACTGTGACTAAAAAAGTCTCACTATAATGTCAGCAAACTCTCTCTCTCTGTCCATCTGTCTGTAGTTCAAGTATCAGAATGATAATCTGATGTGCGTCACACTGGCATGTGTGGTGTTTGGGGTTCAAAGAAATGTAAAGTCAATTGGTGGTGTAATTTGGTGTAACACACTCAATATACATAAATAAACACAGGACTTAATGTGCCTGGCAGTGCCTGACCCAAAGTAACACATTTAGTAGTTAAAGCATCAATAATCTGTGACCCTCAAATCTAGACTACAAGAGACTTCTATCCAGACAGCAAAACATAACGGGAGAGGATAGAATGCCCTTTGTCAGGACAGAATATTTTAAATATGGACAGCACAACATGCACATAACACTGGCTGATATGTGCTTTTGGACACTATATGCCACAGTGGAACACAAAAGGAATGAAAATGGGATTATCAACAATAAGAACACTTGACAAGTCGTCTGAAATGAGTGGACAAAAAAAATCATTACTGTCTTTGCAATGCGCCAGTGTGTACATAGTTATAACTGTAAAATAATGCATTATTTTACAAAAAAGCTGACTTTGACTTTGACTTAAACACCGCTATAAAGCCAAACAGTGAAGAAACTCACTGTTCAGAAATAACCTCTGGGTTAGCGTGGTTCCTCTGAAGAACAAGGTGCAGCTGAAAATCCTCTTCCTCGATCATAAACAAAATGTGATATTATTTCACTGAGAGGCAAAATGATGTGATGCTCTATAAGCTCTGCAAACTGAACACAAGGGATTGTTAATTTTTAAAATATTCATGTCAGCTTTCCCACTAACTTGATGCAACTTGTTCATGGCAGGTGTTGGGGGCCCGAGGAAGAAAAAAAGTATGAAGCTGTTTCTATGAGTGCTTCTCAAGAAGCTGCAACCAGCAACACCACAGGCCAAACAAATGCCCTATTCTAAAAGGGTGTGTTAAGGAGAGGGACTGCACTACTGTCATAAAAATGCAAATCTTTTTCTTTTGCAATCTAAATTTAAATGTTCTCTATTTCTATTACATTGTTGTTGTTTAACCACTCATTACAGTTGATGAATGTACAAAAATGATTAAAATACTGTAGTATATACGCAAGGCAAGTGGATAGTGGTATAACTTTTCAGCAGTACAGAAACCACCAAATGCATAGAAATATGATAGATAGATAGATAGATAGATAGATAGATAGATAGATAGATAGATAGATAGATAGATAGATAGATAGATAGATAGATAGATAGATAGATAGATAGATAGATAGATAGATAGATAGATAGATAGATAGATAAGTACACATAACAGTGACTGACACAGACAACAAGACGTTACATAAATCACATAATTAACATAATGACATAGGTACAACAACAGAAAAACTAACATAAAAAAGGAAGCCTAGGAACCTGAAAGAAGTATTAGACATAGAAGATGCATAGGAAGATGACATGTACTGTACAGTATATGTTTTATACAGTACAATGAGAAAGCAAAAAAAAAAGGAAGGCAAATGAATACTTAAAAACAGACATTTTGTCTGGGTGAGTGGTGGAACAGGTTACTTAGTCTTGACTATAATCTATAAACTCAACAGTCTGCAGCACAAACAATTTCAGCAATCTGCCATTTTTTTCTTTTTTCCTGTCTTCATATATTCTATTAGGCAAAAAAAGTAATAAAAGTGCAAAATTTTGTCATCACAGTTTATAATCCATGTTTTATATTATTACCACACAGAATGCAGACACATTTTTGGACTGTGGGAGGTGCTGTATTGATCCAAGTACCATGATGCCAACTCAATGAAGACTTTTGGTATTTTTGTTGTTGTTGTTGTTGTTGTTGTGCTTTCATATGTTCTTTATAATTTTAACCCAATTATGGAGATAATTTAAAAAATCAAACCCTCAGTAGTTTGAAAAATAAATAAATAAATAAATAAATAAATAAAAACAATATAAAGCAGTCTAATAGAACCCATCACAAAATACAAACTAAAATTTATATTTTTTGAATCATGCTATTGTTAAGAAAGAAAACGAGTGTGAATGCATATCTTGATTTAAATCCTATTCATTTGTACACTATGTTGTAATAAGCTAAACATTGTGGAGGAAGTTAAAATATGTATTTGTATAATAAACATGTGTGCTGTGGTGGTGTGAAAATATCCCTTACATTTGGGAAATAAAAAGTATCTTTCTGTGTGAAACTGGATGTTATCCCAGTATCTGCCTGAGTTCTCTGACTTCATCTCACCACCACACAAAAACTTGCTTTGTATGTGAACTGTCCAGGGTGTGCCAGCTGGGATTGGCTCAAAAATAATAATCCTGATCATTATAACTTCTATTCTGGTCAATCAATTATCAATTAATTGGCCAAATTAGAAGCAATAATAAATCAATAAATATTAATTCAAATAATTTCTTGGAAATGAAAGACTGAAATATTTATTAAGGACAGTAAGTTAATCTCTGATGAATGATGAGGGAGTAGTTTAACCTGAGCTGATTTACTAAACCACTGAAGGCAACAGGCTTTCACTCCAGCTTTAATTCAGTAATAAGGCTGCCTGCTCGCTCTTAATGGGGAAGATCTGTCGTATTTCGCCTCTAAATAATTTTGCATAAAATAAGTCGTGCTTACAGCGTGTGCACAACAGTCCTGAACTGGTTTAATTTTCCATTGAAAACAATAGACCCCGCTAATTGATTTTAATGGCTCTCTCCGCGACGATGCGCCCCCCCTTATGACTTGAGAGAGGTCTTTAAGATTATTATTATTAGTATAATTGCCATTACCCCCACACTTTCCCTTTGCGAATGGGAGACGGAAAGAATATCTTTGCCCTTAAGCTGAACAAATAATTATTAGAGACAGGAAACAAACAGACGACTGTTACACACGCACGCACTTGCGCGCACGCACACACGCATGAACGATCCACCTTCCATTAGACCCCCTCCTGGCGACCCTCATTCCCCTCGCCGCCCTCTTCAGTGCAGCGTGCAGCTTGTAATTTATGCAAAATTAATTGATACATCTTTTATAATTGATGTGCTGTAAACTTAATGAGTAATTTATGTAATTAGTCCATTAAGGATAATTCCAGCATATGTTCCATATGCCCAGAAGGTGTGCTTTACAACTACTTATTTGTCCAGGAATTGGGTGCAGGCGAAGGCTGTATAGACTACCCAATTAATTTTGTTATGCAGATCAGCCACAGTGTCTATTTAACGGCCCCCTTTGCGAAAACAGATTTAATATTGATCTTTCCCGGGCGTTTAAAGAGGATGCTTTTTACCCGCGTTGGCCTCTGAGGGCCTTGGAGTTTCAAAACTAATTTTTCAGGTGCCAAGAAAACACAAAACATAAACTGAATGCCCAATATCTTTATTCAGCTCCCTGTAACATACAGCTGTTCACAATTTTTCAAGCAAAGTGGCACTATAATGATATTTATAGCAATTGCATGATGTCTTTAAAATATGCTCTCCGTCGACACAATTGACCTTTTGAGTGGGCTTGAAGGACCAAGACATAATGGTAAAGATACAGCTAATTAATTGACATGATTGTGAATATTCATACCTAATACAGCAAGCTTGCCCTTAATTACATTGTTGGACTTCTCTCCTAGGAGGCTAAATCACAGAAGACTTAATTATTGTAATGTATTCTCGGGGCCCATTGGGGCACCGCTGAAGACAGGAGCCGTCAAGGACCCAGTCATGACACCTGGCTGGAGAAAAAAAAAAAAAAAACTAACAGAGTCGGAGCGTCTGTTGTTCTCTGCTGTACAGAATTCAGAGCAGGGAATGAAGTTTGTTTACATCCTTGTAGGATTCACCGGAGAGTGTTTGAACAGACAGACAGCCGCCGGACTCCCCTCTCAGCAATTAATCAACAACAGCCCCCCCCACCCCCTTTTGTGTTACTGTGTGTGCGTGCTGGTATAATTGAGAGCAGAAGAGTAGCGCAGTGTTGATTGTGCGCAAAGGAAGACATGATTTATTGTGTGCAAAGTCTTAAAGTGCAGCCGGAGCACTTTACAGGTAGTATTCATAAATTCCATTCTTATTTCTTCAAGTGAAGTCTGTTGGTAATTCAGCGTCTGCATTTTGGTTCACTGATGTTATCTCAGCACGAGGCATCAACAAACATCTTAATATTTAAATTATAGAATATACTGTCGGAAACATATGCAAAGCAATAACATCTAAAGTGTGAAACTTTTTTTTTTTTTTAGAAGGGTCAAAGGTCAGGAGCATCTTTAGAGGAGCTGTTACTGAGCTGATGGGAATTTAGTGATCAGCTGCAAGATATTTAGAACAACGGTCTATTAAAATAAAGTTTGGTTTCTAACATAAATCATTTATTTATTTTATGTCTATGTGTTCTTTAAGCAAGACTCTGATTGGCAAGCCTGTGTAAAAGCACCACCCACTACTTATTTCTTTTTATGAAATTCTCCCCCACACAATCTTTACCCTCTCTCTCTCTCTCCCTCTCTCTCACACACACTAACACAACCCTCTGCTCTCTCCCCTGACGTGTCCCCAAGTGTCTGGATAATAGATTGTAATAGAGCCAGCAAACCTGCGGGGGTCTTTCAAAAACGACACTCGGCTAGTGGGGCCATCGCACAAGAGAGGAGGACGCGCTACACAGAGACAGCGACGCAAACTGGCTCTTCACATCCTTCAACCACCGCGGAAACAGGAGAAACCTGACAACTTCCCAACTTTTACGCATAGACACGTTTTGTTTTGTTTTTACGCGAAACAAGAGCATGATTTGACAGATACAAGTCTTCATTAAAAAAAAAAAACTATTTGGATGCACGAACTTTTCTAGGATCCTCCTGCAGCGGGCCCTCAGGCTACACTGATTTAATTGGCGCAACAGAAATTGGTCAAACTCTTAATATGATGGCTCAGAACTTTGGAACAGCAGGTGACTAATACGGAAAGACCGTCAGGTTTGCTCCTTGAGAACAGAACGTTTTTATTTAACTATTCACAGTCCAAGAAAACAGCAGCCAATCATGCCTCGTCCCGGGAAGAACTCTTACAGTGACCAGAAGCCCCCCTACTCCTACATATCACTGACAGCGATGGCCATCCAGAACTCCAATGAGAAGATGCTGCCTCTGAGTGACATTTACAAGTTTATCATGGACCGCTTTCCATATTATCGAGAGAACACTCAGCGATGGCAAAATTCCCTGCGACACAATCTCTCTTTCAATGACTGCTTCATCAAGATTCCCAGGCGGCCCGATCAGCCAGGGAAGGGCAGCTTCTGGGCTCTCCACCCGGACTGCGGGGACATGTTTGAGAACGGCAGCTTTCTTAGAAGACGGAAACGCTTCAAAGTGTTGCGTGCTGAACACATGGCCTGTAAGAGCTCTCCGATGATGCATTACTTTCACCATCACCATCACCACCCCGGCAGCAAGATGGGCACGGCGTCCGGTCACCACGATCACCCGGCCGGCCCGGCGAGCACCGCGGGTCGGATCCCTAATTTCCAAGGTTACGGAGGGATCACATGCGCGCAGCCCAGCGGGTTTAAACACCCGTTTGCCATCGAGAACATCATAGGACGGGACTACAAGGGCGTAATGGCCAGCGGGCTTCCTCTCACCTCCGTCATGCATCACCTGGGTTACCCAGTGCCCGCGCAACTCAGCAGCATGGTTAACTCCATGTGGCCCCACGTCGGGATGCTGTCGGAGTCCATGGGGGGCATGTCCATGCCCGCGTCATCCGAGTACGCACCGTTCAGCATGCCGGCGAAGGGCCTTTACCACAACGCCAGCGGGCAAACGATGCCCGCCGTGCCCGTGCCCATCAAACCCACCCCGTCCCTCGGTCCCGTTCCCGGTTTGACGGGACTGCAGTCCGGCCCGACCCAACTCTGTTCACCGGCGTCACTGATGGAGAAAGGCGATCTGCTGGAAGGGAAAGGCAACCCGCTACACCCGGCTCTGCTGCTGTCCTAACCCGGTAAATAACGGGGCATGTCTGAGAAGTAGCGCAAACAAGGAGGCTCTTTTGTTGCATTTGTAAGGTCGATATGCTCATCAGCAAGGAAATAGTTTAAGGTAAATGCAGCTGTAAGTGGGGGGGGGGGGGGTAAGTTTAATTTCGTGCTGTGTGATGAATTTTTTTATTTATAACCATGTTGACTGAAATCGTACATTTATTTGCACAATTTGGGAGGGCATTCACCGCATACTGTAATGTTGCATTGACAAATACAATCAGACCAGAGGAGACGCTAAACCCAAAGAAAGTCATGATTTAAGAGAAAACGATTATTTCCAAATGCAAACAAACTCTGTTTCTGTTTTTTTTTCTTTTCTTATTGTATTTCATTTTGAGCTGTGATTGGCCTTATGGTTGGGCCTTCAAGTTATTTAAGTGGGCCTGTTGCACTTTTTTTGTGTTACTTAGCTGTGTATTGTAAAAAGTTATGCTTGCATTATAGCACTATTTATCTGAGGATATTTATAAAGAACTTAAAACACGAACTTGTTGTGGTAGTTATTTGCTCCTTTTGATTTCCATGTGGAGGACCACCCTCTGCACTCCACAACACAAAGGAAAAAAAAAGGAATTTCCTTGCATCCTACATTATTTATTTCATATTATAGTGATGTTGTTAACGCTCAGGTTGTGGTTAACCCTGTCTTGTTCTAGTAGAAGCCCTTCTTAATTCAGTAATTTGTTTAAGTCTATTTAACGTTTATTTTGATTAAAACTGTAACGAACACATATTAACAATGATGATTCTGAAAAAAAATTAAATCATAAAATCAAATCCTTATATCATCCAAATACGTTGTCTGTACTCTAAATTCAAGATCCTCACACCTAATTCCAGCTGATTCTGGGCATGATTAATATTTCATATTAATACATGTAGCAGGAAGATAAAGCACATTTTCTTCAATTGTATTAAAGAAGCTTTGTCAAACTTTTTACTCAAGACAAACTTCTCAGACAGATGTTTGGATTGAGATCATGCTACCTACTCCAAAAAAATTCAGTGCACAACTACATGGATATATGTATTGGCATAGCCCTGTGATTACATCTGGAATAGACTGGAATATGCTTCGTGCAGTGTCTAGGAGAGGTGAGTCTGATCATCATAAGATGGTCAGACACAGCCCTTCTGGCTTCCCCATCCTCTCAACTTCAAAAGCAGACAGGGTGATCGGATCAAGTTTTGCTCTTTTGTTTCCTTTTTTTAAACACAGCTTTGAAGCTTTGCCTCTCCAGCGACACAAAGCATCTATTTCAGACCACTGAAAATGACTTATATTAAACCTCCTGCGCCCTATTTAGCATCCCAAAGGCTCCTACAGCCGACGGGATTGTCATCCCGGCCTCTGAACAAATAATTGAGATGCTCCAGCTGAGGAGAGGCGTGGGAGTGAAGACTGAAAAGATATTTGAGGGTCATTGCTGACAAGCAGAACGCACAGTGATAACCTATAGTATTACTATTTATTGATTTATTGTTCTTTCTGCATTCTTTTCTCTTTTTCAAGACAATTCAGCCGATGTTTTTTGCTGGGTTGCTCCTTTGTGCCTTCATTGCCCTATAATTTCCACAGGTAATCTCTTTCTACCTATTACAATCTCTCTTGTATGCAAACATGCACACACACTTTCACCACAGAGAGGCTGTGATTCCTAGTTAAAGGGAAGTGTAATGTCATTAGCTTGACGTAAGTGTCTGAAAATTCTGTGCCTCTGCATGTGTGTGTGTGTGTGTGTGTGTGTGTGTGTGTTCTACTTTAATTCCCTGATCAGCAGGCCTCAGTGTCTTTAATAGTCCTCACTGCATTAGTGTGTAATTAAATACCACTAATTAACACAATAAGAGGAGTAATAATGCTGCCATTATGCTCCACGATGCTCTGTCCTCCTAACACTAGTTAGATGGCACTGGAATTAGAATTGAACACGAGGTCTCCAAATATGGTAAAGTTTTTAAACACACTTATGGGATATACTATACTTGCACTACTTATGTTTCTAAGTGTCACCACTCTGCTGGTTATGCTAAGAAATTTAACAGCACTTGTTAAATCGTGTGCACCCAGAGCAAACATGTTGGTGTGGAGTTTCATTTTCCATTAATCTTGTATCTGGTTTTGAGGTACTGTAGAGTCTCAATACAAACATATTAATAAAAGAAAATCCTACGTGATCTTTTACCCATACATGCACAGTATACAAAAACTGCAATAACTCAGTTACTATTATTAATGATGAATTAAAAAAAAAATCTTTCTTCAGAATATTAAAGCCAGCTCTTAGTAAAACTTACCTTGAGTTCAGTTGGATTTGATTTAGTGGACTTGAACTCCTAAATGAAAAATAAAGAACAAGAGTCGTAAGTGACTGGGGACTTTGTTGTGTAGTACTTGGGTTAAGGATGAGGTTTAATTTGAAATTACACAATAATTAGAAAATAGAATCCATTTCGGGTGATTTAATAAATAATTAGCCAAACATTTGTTCTGTAACAACTAAATCCTGCCAACTTTTTAAAAAAACTAACATCTCACGTAAACTATGTTAATTTTTTTTTTTTCAATTACACTGCCTTACAATGAGTCAAAGGCAAAGACAGTTACTAAGCATACAAATACAATCTCATTTTTGAAAACTGTAATGATTATGACAATGAATAAGTTGAAATGAATGTTTTGGGACCCTTTGGAAGGTTTAGAAGAGTAGACAACGATAAACAACAGAAATTTAACATTACCGTACGAAAACCTGCAACACTGATAAAATTGTGTGAGACATTGATATGAGAGAATTAATGAAAAACTGTTCCTCATGTCCAATATGAGTTTGAAATGAAAATAGGAGTCTTGTGAATTCATAAATAAATTATTGAGGTCAGAGGTGTTTCACTGTCATCTCTCATGTTAGGGTCATGAATAGACGATGATGCATTAGTGGTAATTACCCCACACTTCACAGGGGCCAGGGTGGCAAATTCTACATGCGTTTTTCTTAATGACCAGCAAGAGCAGGCGATCATAATGAGCAGCTTAACTGACTGATCTGATCTGTCTTTCACACTAACTCAGGCACATTCCCAAATGTGAACATGACGAACCTTAAATATTATTCTTTGTTCCAGAGAGCAGTCTTTTGTTCAGCATTGGCAACATCAGATAACATAAATTTGTTCTAATTTCTTTAAATCTATAATTGCCATACAGGGATTCCTTGTTCAATCACAGCTGGAGTAATAATTAAAACTATTAGTGCAGACATTTTTACAATAAATTGAGGCGTGAATCTACATTACACAGACTATTACATCTGATAAACAGTTTAACAGAGAGCAGAAATCTGTCTATGACATGTGTACCGTAAACCCCATATTATTATGCCTTATGGTTTATAATTAAGCAGAATTAAAATACAGCTAGTAAGCGCATTAGAATAACTAACACTAGACAATGAATGAAAACTTCAAAATAATCAGGAAGAAAAAAAAAGAAAAGAATTTAAAATAGGTGAGAATAAAACAGACAAAAATGAAGTCAGAAAGAAAAAAAATTATAGGGAGTGAGATAACTAGAGAAGGTCATTATGGCTTCATGGCCTCTTACAGTACAAATGAATCTCCAATATTCTTAAGAGGTTTCTTCATGCCTCAATTTAACATAGATTGTAAAATGAATGCTGCCCTCCTGATGAACTCTTGAGAAGGTCGGCACGAGGACCTTGAAACAAACAGACTTCACTAAATCGAACTGAAATAAAATATTATAAAAATTACACAATGTATACGTTTCTGTCACATTTTCATGGGCTTTCTGCTTAAATTATTATTAATAAAGATTATTAAAAAATGAAGATACATGTCAAAACATGCTTAACAATTGTAATGGGTGAAGGATATGAAGTGTAAAGGACACCTCAGCAAGTAGACTGGAGGGACCAACTTTCTGAGAAAAGCCACAACCTTCCCCATTTTTTGAGTACATTGAAGATCGATACATTGGTTTAAATTTTGTGATCAGAATATTTCTTTATTTCTTTCAAATTTTGCAATGCCTCTATATTTTATGGAGGTTACACAATCAATTGGTTAAGATAAAATACATTTAAAGCAATAAGTAATTCTGACAATTGAGGTATTCAAAAAAAGTACGTTTAAAGGATATATTCAGTAAAACTAGAGTGGACAGTGTGCATAATCCTCTGCCAAAATTGCGCCTTCTTTAAATGTATCTTTAGCTTTACCTAACCCATTCCACACTATTCCTCATAGTTTTGAAGAAATCTGTTCAGTAGCTCTTGCCTATTTATGGAAAATAACAAAACAAGTCTATCGATCCATCAAAACTGCAAATGCTGCACAACAGAATAAGGACCAGACATGGGATAAAAAAGGAAATGGAAATATGCTGGTTAAATATATGCAAGGCCGGAGTTGTTGCTCAGTGGCAGAGTGTAAGCGTTGCACGTTTAGTGCCTTAGGTTCAAGTTCCAGTATCTGCAGCCCTATATGGGGGCACAATCCAGCATCAACTGTAGACCGGTCACAAACTCCATGCCCTGGGGAAAAAACCTGAAAACGAATATGGGGAAAACGATAACGCACTGTGGCAATCCCAATGGGACAAGCCAAAAAAAATATGTGCAATGCCGATAAGGGAGGATGGAATCAAGTAGGAAGGAAGGGAGCAGATCAGCCAGGGCAGAACAGGAATAGGAGGTGACAGACAGGCGAAGGAGAAAGGAGGCTCAGGGACATGTTCCGATATCTCAAAATGTTTCACAAAAGTTTAAATAAGAGCAGTGCTCTATTGTTCACAAATGTCTGAAAGTCCCTTAGGATTTTTTAAAAATAAGCATTTTTAAACTGGTCAGTATGAATTCATGCTTGCAAATAGAGTCTTCATTTTCTTCAACAATGCCGACATTACAAGAAGTACTTTGTATGTGTGAAATTCATGTCGTTGAAGCTGACAGTGATGTCACTCCCAAACAGAAAATCCTCATAAAGATCCCTCAAGATAAACACTTGCGTAGATGATAATGTCCTTTTTTCCTCTCAATATAAAAAAATCCTCCTTACTCTACCTTGAACATTTAAACCTGGATGTTGTGCAATCCAATCATTTTGATTTGTTCACTACTAAACAACAGGGTTAAAGCCCTTGATGGAGAACTTCAGTGACCCGATCAAGCATCTTCCAGTGATCATCATTATCCTAAACAGCTCATGGGGTTTAAAGTACACGTTTAATTTCCCTGCCACAGATTCCTTACTGTAACACCAGCTACACTTGATGTAGGTCTGCATTTTACAATAACTTACAGTAAAATTATATTTCATTCAATGCATGAAGGCAGTGGGCGTACGGCTACATCTGCTCTTGTCTGGGTAATGTCGGATTGCTATATTCATGGCCATGGTCTTTTTCGTGGGATGAAGGGAAAGTCATCTGGCACATGTCGACGGGAGTTAGTATCAACCGCTGAAGAGGCCATCTGAGGGCAATTAGCATAAAGTCGTCAGGACTAGAGACAGACAGAAGCTGTCAGGGGAGCGAGCCCTAACGACAGGTCATTCTGGACCACAGCACCTCACTATAAGTCTTCTCCTCTATCTGTTCTCCATAACCTACTCTATTATTCTAATCAAATTAGCAGTTTTCCCTGGACTTTCTTGTGTTTAACACATTGTTATCTCTGCTCAGGAATTTATGATTTTTACAGTTTGGGTTTGTTGGTCTTTTTGTTCTTCTGTGAGCAGGATTAAACAAAAACTATTTGATAAATTTTCTGGAAACTGAACTCTTAAAGAGTGTTGGATAAGTGGCAGAGAGATCAGATTGAATCTTAAAGTGGATCTTTCTGTAACACTGAGAAACATTTTAATTATTGAAGTGGGCTTTCACTTTTTTTTAAACATACAGTCATGCTTTAAATCCAGCCATAACACCGTATGGAAGGGTGGGGTGTGTGCCCAAAACATTTGGACTGGGTCTTATATTAACATGAGAGTCACTGATACGAGTGCAGTTTCTCACAGTAAGTGTTAGGGGAAGGGTTATTATAGGTATCAAAGCAATGAATCTACACTCCAAAACAATAAGAAAAACAGTTACGGTTACAGTAACTCATAAATTAAATAGTTTAATAGTAGTCACTAAGTTTTATTCTATATTTAGTATGTTTTGAAACAACCCTTGCAAAAATCTTGTTTAAAAGAGGCTGTTGGACCTTGGTGAAGGCATGTTCTCTACTCAGTGTCCTTCTGAATGCGTCTTAAAATTGTTTCTCTGGAGGGTTCTGTTGGCTTTCTGTCTGTTAAAGCACTTTGAATTGTCTGTTGATGTGATTAAGTTCTATATAAGTAAAGGCTTATTAATTGATTGTTTTCATCTGACCCTTGCAGTCAGAAGATGTTGCCGTTTACTGCTTTGTTCCACCTATTTTACATATACCCAGCTCCACTTACGTTACCTTCCCCACACATTCACATCTTGGAGTCTCCTTCCTTGCTTCTCTTTCTTTCTGCTTGATAATGAGACAATGATTCATTGATTTGGGGTCAAATTTTATGCCCCACTTTGGCTGAAGTGTATTGTCTGTGCCCTGTCCTCAGAGTAAGGTCTTTGGAGCACCTCATATCATCCTCAATCTGCCATCTATCTTTATTGGTCCAAATTATTACACCTTATTAGTGATTATTACATTTTATTATTAATTCAAAACAGGTCAATGGTTCAGCCATTCTGGCCTCTTTCCCACTGTTTCTCCTCCCTGACTTCTCCACTTTCTCACTTTTTCATGGGAGTTCAGACCAAGAAGTTGTCTGCACACAAAACTTCAACTGTTCTAGAAGAGGTTAAGTGCTTTGGAGGAGGATGAATGCCCATATTGGACTATTTGACTCCTCAATAATAGAGATTAAATTGAAATGAAAATTAACAAAGTGCAACATGAGCTCCTCACTTGCTAAAAGTGTGCACTTTTAATGTTAAATCATATCACACAATTTCAAAAGATAATAATTGGCCACAGTACAGAGAAAACATTATCACAAAGGTTTGGTTTACTAAAACTGCCTTTGGTCTGCAGTGAAGAGAGAATTTACGTGAAATTTATCTCTCATTTTTAACCACATGCCACTGCTCAAATTAAGTTAACAAAATCATTGATATTTCTGACACCTCCTTATAAAACTATTTATAATATTGAGATTTTGAGACATCATTATGACTGTGTTAATATTGGACTGTGTCATATTTGGAACAATGTAAAAAAATTTGAAATGCCTTCCTTTTTAGGCATAATATTACAAATCCAGGTTTCAAATTAGATTTAAAAAAAGAAAAGAATTTAATGCTCTTTGTCACACACTCCTTCTGCTGTGGTCTGAGTTAAAAACAAATATTTTTTGTGTGACAGACAAAAAAAATATTTTTAGTTTCGTTGTATCTGTTTTAGTAAGTAATTCACAAACACTTTTCCAACATGTTTCATTCTGCCTGCACTTTATTTTAGCTTGCTGAAAAAAAAAAAATTACTGCAGTATGTATGGTAACTTTATATTTAATTTAATTTAATAAATTAATTTAATTTAATACTTAATTTATATTTAATTGTATACAAGGGATTTGTGTATTTTTTTACTACAGGTATAGTTTCACATAATGTTTTTCCTGTTATTGTGCAATAAGACTGATGAATAAATAATCCGAAAAGTTCAATGACAATTTACAGTAATAAGTAAGAATGACATTGATTTAAGTGTAGAAATAAAAGCTACACCAGACAAAGAAAAATCTAATAAAATTGGAAAAGATTCCTTGTGAACTAATTTTGATCACCACCTGCCACAGGGGCTTCCTATTACATCCCCTAAACTCAAGCAAATCTTCATGAAGGCATGGAAGTAATTCCTTTTACTTGTCAAGTTTGAAATATTAAACTTTCTGAAAACAGGGTGGAAGTTGTCATTGTACTGTTTTTGTGATTAAGGAGGATCAGAAGGTCAGTTCTAGCTTTGGGCAGGTGGGTAGAGAGATAAAGTTACAGCGTTCAGTCAACAGAGAGATGTAATAAATCAATTGTAATGTACTTAAATCCAGCAGGTGTTTTTTTTTCTCCTTTGGTTGTCTGTTGGTTTGGCTTTGTCTCTCCGATGTTAGAAGCCAAAAGCTGTTGAAAGTAAGCAAAATGCGCCAGTTGTTATGCGCCGGTTGGCCTGCTCATTTGGTTGCCTAAAATAAAGTGAATAAGGCTTACATTGTAAATTTGAGTTTGATTGTTTTTGTTAAGAATCTGAAAACATAGTTATGTGCATTCCACATATAAACACTTTTTCAGGTGATCTGTTATTGTACAATTGAAATCCCTGACTTTGAATCCTACAAAACATCTGAGACCCGAAAAGCATTTGTTGATTGATTAACTCTATTCAATGTATTACCTAGATGGAACCTATGAAATAAATTATAGTGCTTTATTATTTAAAAAAATGCAGAACTCATAACAAAAAGGCTTAAACACAAGTGCAATGGAGCTTTTGGCAACAAAGCAATGGTCTGTTAGTGATAATGATAAAAGTCCTCCTTTGACTCCCAGTCATTTATCTTTCTATTACAGAGAGCACTCTGGGTTTTTATTGGCGTAATAAAGTCTATCCTCACTTCCGCAAAAAGCCTCCTGACCCCTGGGCAAATTGGAGGTCCCAAACTCCTCCTAAATTTGGTCATCACCCTTATATTCATCTTCTGTCACATATACACGTAACCCAAGCGCAGGGATATTGTGTCTCACTTAGTAACATTTTAATTACAATGAGGCTCAATTTATTGAGCAAATAGGTGTCTCCTGTTAATGTTAGTTTTGTATGTGTACAATTGCTTTAATAGTTTATGAAGATTTATAAAGCTTATTATAATGCTCTACAAAAATAAGAATGAAATCTCACTGATGTTATGTATTTGATGAACTAAATAAACGTTTGAAGATACACTGCAATAGAAAATATGGGCCATGTGCGCCCTCTTGTGGCTAAAATGCTCACACCATTCCAAGAGTTTTTCACTTTGGCAGCATGCTCTCTCATCTGCATACTGAACACATTGTGAACATTAAAAAACCAAAAAGTAGTTCCTTCGCCGTAACAGATGAGGCTGAGACTTTGAATGAAGGACATTCTTAGAGTGAAGTGACACGACCTTATTCTTTCTTGATATGTTTCGAGATGGGGATGTAAAGCCAATGAAGGGAATGGCAAACTATTTTGCTTTTCCAATTAATGAAAGCTTCTGTGTGTGTGTGTGTGTGTGTGCGTGCGTGCGTGCGTGCGTGTGTGTGTGTGTGTAAATCAAATGTATTTGATTTACTTGATTTACTTGAGCATAGAAAGTGTACACAGTGAATAAATGTAAAATATATACATTTATCTGATATCTTAGGTAAAATATTTAAGGATAACCTTTTATAAAAGTGGCCAAATAATTAGAAATAAAAGTGAAAAGACAAAGATTAAACTTTATAAATAAATCAGCCGTATTTACCATATAGTTCTGGGCCAATATGTGAGTTTTGAGTTCATTTTTGAAGGTGCACACAGCTGTGGTGATGAGCTCAGATGAGCAGGAATGAACCACAGTAACTAAAGGCAACCTCTCCAGCTTTAGATGTAATGCTAGGTACAGCTAGTAGACCTTCACTTGATGTCCTGGGGGACCTGATCTGGTTATAATCAGTGAGCTAGTGAGACATTCATGGAAGAGTCAAACCATTAAGCACTTCATGGACCACTTCTAGGACTTCAAAGGTGATTCTGTGTCACACTGGGAGCCAATGAAGTGTTTTCACTGCAGGCATGTAATGTTCAAATTTCCATTTACATGTACATGTAAGCAGTTTGGCTGCTGCATTCTGAATGAGCTGGAGGCATCCTATGGATTGTTTGTTCAATCCTGGGAAAACAGTATTTCAGTAATAATCTTAAATGTGATAGACATTAATCCACACACTGACTCTGCCAATCCACAGATCGTCAAGACTCACTTATTTTCCAGGCACAAAAATAAGTCAAAGTCATTGAAAGCTTGCATAGAAAACTAAAGGATGTGTGATGTGAATTTTTAACATTATTAATGAATTAGAATGATTAAATCTGGAGAAGAAAATAAATAAAACCAAGGCAGAGAAGAAAATGATCAGTGACAGTCAAAAGGCAGAAACTGGTTCATTTATACTCTGGTAATTTCTGAGTGAAAATAATTTAGGAAGATGATGTCATGGCGTATTTCTTTTTTGTGTGTGTCTTTTAAGGTTTAATGTAAAAGCAACAAAAGCTTCCTCAGTGATTTAGTTGATTTATATCAAACATCAGTTCGATTTAGTCAAGAATACCCACCAATCAAAAGCATCATCACATACCTACCATCAGACATCACGTCCGTTTTTGGTGTGGCAGCTGTTTAAAGGTCAGCGGTGACGAAGATGGTGATGGCTTTGAGGTAGTGGGCGCTGTCTTTACGCCTGGGGTAATCCTATCTTTGAAATGCCTTTGAAAGAGAGGTCAGCTCTTCAAAAGCAGATCATGCTCACGTCATCATCACCTCGTATCAGACTTCATTTTGTTTGTGCTTTATGATGAATTTCATCTATAAAAAAACTACCTTTATAAAAGGTTGTTCTTGAATATTTTACCTCAGATATCAGACACGTGTACATATTTTACATTTATTCATTGTATACACTTTCTATGCTCAAGTAAAATTTAGAGCCCTTCATTTTTTGTTTTGTGACAAGGACTGTCTTCACATCTTCACTTATACTAAATTATGTCAACTAACAAAAGCTGACATCCTATGGTCAGAACACATTTTTGATCACCACATGCACTGTTTCCCACATTGAGTGACATGAAACGCTATGCTTGTCTGACTGTGTGTGTGTGTGTGTGTGTGTGTGTGTGTGTGTGTGTGTGTGTGTGTGTGTGTGTTTGTGTGTGTGTGTGTGTGTGTAAAACCTATTTTCTGACACATGTGGGAGCAGTAGACCTGTGACGTAGACCCACTCACTCACATTTACAATTTCTCGCCGGCACACCAGTCGTCTTCATACTGACCATTCTTTAGAGATCAATGCAACAAAACCTGAGCAGGTAAGAAATATGATATTGATCATTTTAACATTTGAACAAATCATTTTCTTGTTGTGTTCCGTATATTGTTTGATTGATTCACATCTATTTTATGCTTCATTGTTGTTGCCAAAGATAAAGACGTTTGGAAAGGCTTACTACCATTTATTAAATCATCTGAACAAAGTCATGTGGCTTTTTGGGAAAATCATGGAGAGCGTGGAGAGCATTCCTCTAGAGCTGAGTCGTTACACAGGGAAGAGTGAAGACAGAAACTTTTTCTCCTCTACAGCCGGTCTCCCTATCAATCTGCACAGCAACATCCTCACTCCAAACAAGATACCAGATTTTTTCCTGCCCCCACGGCTGTGCAAGAGGAGCCCACTGCTGGAAGCAGACAAGCTGACACTTTCCCTGCATGGTTGGAGCAGGATACCCAACAGCAGCACTTATTCAGACACCACACATGACAATGTCAAGGATGAAAAGATGAAAATTGGTGGAGCGCGGAAGGCTGCACAGAAACCTTTGCCATTTTCTGCAGAGGGCTATGGTCTGGCAGGCACATATGAGCCCCCCAACACTCGACGGAAAGAATCTTTGTTTCACTCAAAGCGGTCTGTTTACATGTTGGATAAAAGCCTTCCTCCTGGAACACCCAGGACAGCAAAGGAAAAAAACCTGCCCAAGAAAACTTGGGTAGATGTGTCTCTTCTTTTCTTCTGCAAGAGTCTGTCAGAGACAGGAGAAACAGCTTCTTCCAGTGACTCCTCTCCCCTCAGTCCCACTTTCAATGCAAAATCCTCCAGCAGCATTTCATCAATATCTCACCTCAGAGGAGCGATATCTTGCCCTTCATTAATTGACAGTAGGGAGAACAGAAGATGGGGGGACAAGGGGGAGGTGAACAGCTTAACAGCATCTCCCAGTTGCCCTCCAAGCTTAGGGAGAAGCGTGTCCACCTTAGCGCCACCTGTTGTTCTCTCAATGGATGGTCTGCAGTGCAAGGAGAGATTTCAGTGTGAACA
Organism: Antennarius striatus; assembly: GCF_040054535.1. Taxonomy (NCBI): domain Eukaryota; kingdom Metazoa; phylum Chordata; class Actinopteri; order Lophiiformes; family Antennariidae; genus Antennarius; species Antennarius striatus. The sequence goes on from NC_090778.1 coordinate 17,554,987, forward strand.
CATCCTCTTGATGCAAGGTGGTGGAAAAGTACATCTGTTTGCTGAGCAATCCACATCCTCCACCAACACAATCTCATCTACTTCCACAGTCAGAGTCCGTGTGGTGTCTGTGGAAGGCATCTGGAATGATTCTGACCGACAAGCCCTGAACTGCTCAGTGAATTTGTGCCTGACCCCAGGGAGGCTGCAACAACAAGAGACTGCCACCATAAAGAATTCCCGCCATCCTGTGTTTAATGAAGATTTTTTCTTTACGGAGCTCAGCAGCGAGGATATGTTGGAACTGCAGCTCAGGATAAGAGTGGTGAATAAACCAGCAAGGAGAACCCTGAAAAGAGGGACAGTGATGGGAAAAATTACCAAACCCCTGTCTCAGTTACTCACACTTAAAAATGATGGGAGCACATAATGACAACAGGATTGTATGTTAAGATAATTATTACAAGTAGTACAATTTAAAAATGTCCGATAAAGGGACACAATAAATAATTTAATAATGTGTTTGGGTGGTATATAACAATTTGGCGGTTTCTATTAATCTTTATACAGCAAAATAACTGGGGAAAAACGATCAGTATTTGTATTATGCATGCACTATATAGTTATAATTGTAATACATTTAATCAGTCAGTGTAATTTGTATCTATGTTTGTTAAGCATGACTTCTCTCTTAGGGATTCTATTGTTTTCCTCACTGTATTGTCACTCATTTGTATTTTCTCTCAATTAATTGTCTACTTTATTCTCTGCATACATTGTTACTTTTTTATGCCTTATTATTCCTGTCTTACTTCCATAGAGCAACTTTTAGCTAATCTAGTTCTTCTGATTTTATTTATTTGGTTGATTTTGTAGCGCTGTAAAATACAGTTTACTCATAGTTTACCCACTTGAATAAATGAAACACTAGTCATTGAAAAGTAACTTACTGAAAACAGCTGTTTTTGAATTTGTGGATAACATATTTATTCCAACAACTATGTCACCATTAAAATTACAATCATCATCAGAGTACTTAAGTGATCCCCTGAGGGGAAAATAAATAACAATTAAAATAACAACAGCAGTTAAGAGCGTAATCCTCAGTCCATGCTGAGTATTTCCTCCAGTCTCTTTTCTCAAGTTTCATTCATATAGGCAAGATAGATAGATAGATAGATAGATAGATAGATAGATAGATAGATAGATAGATAGATAGATAGATAGATAGATAGATACACAGACAGACAGACAGATAGATATAGATTGATTGATTGATTGATTGATTGATAGATTGATTGATTGATAGAGATAAAATTTATTACGGACTCAAGGCCCAGAGAATAAAATAACAAATAAAAACAAGACATTGCATAAAAAACTAAAAGAAAATCATGATTAAAATTTACAGTATGTGCAAGGTACACTGATAATGTTTCAGTTTGAAGATCCGGTGTTAACTAAGTGGCAAACACAATGGACAGTTTTGATGTTACCACGGCTCCAATCCAAACAATGCCACTGCTAGATTTATTTTTTTAGCCCGGTGGCTCTCACCTGCGATCTTGACTGTGCAGCAATACTGTACACCCATTTAGTACCAACATTGTTAGTGGCCAAAACAACGATCTCATTTTAACTCAATGTCGTAATTTCATCAGAAAGTTTAGCAACTTGTCCTCCATAATAACAGACAGAAACGCTTCAGGAGAAATCCACAGAATTTTAAAAGACTTAAAAGCATAAAAGCCATAAAGGCAATAAAACAAGCGTAAAGCAACAAGCATGATCCTGAAGACCAGGAGCGACTTTGTCCCGCTACAGACTCAGAGCGCTGCTCCGCGTCGCGCACGAGGCCCCGCCCCGCGCACAAAGCCCCGCCCACAGAGGGACGTCCTTATCTAACGTTCAGGAAAGCTAACGCTGTCAATGTAAACATGGTGACAGATAGATGAGAGAAACGCCAAAATGGTCTTCGAAAGTCTCGTGGTGGATGTACTCAACCGGTTTTTAGGGGACTACGTTGTCAACCTCGACAGCTCGCAGCTAAAACTTGGCATATGGGGAGGTAACTGAAGTTCTTGTGGTCCTTTTTTGTGTACACTGTCCCTCGCTAAGCTAGCTTGCTTGGGCTAACAGACTTTAGCCACCATCGGTGTGTGACAGGCTGCCTCAGCTGTCAGTGTCAGTCTGTCAGTCCCAGCATGTTGTCTAGCTGGGAATGCAGGCAAATGTTAGTTCATGTGTTCGTAAATCTGTTTTAAAAATCATTTTCGACTGTTTTAATAACCTGTGGTTAACGAACGAACGAACGTGGTTCGTGTTTGCTCCATAACCTACATTCATACTGGTGTCAGAGAACCGGGCTGCTCCGGGTCACACCCTTTCACACAGCCAGGTTTGGACTTGCGTCTTTGCTTTTTACCATTCCTGCAAGGCTGAGTCTCTCCGCGGTGCGCTGTCCGAGTAAAGGACAGGACGAAAAGAGAGATTTCGAAACTATTCGAAACATGTACCAACTTCCTACAACTAACCTAATCTCACTAGCTGTTTCAGTTCAACATTTTGTCAGTAGCTGTCACAGTAATGGAACCTTCTCATTAGCTTGAATTGTGTCAGTGAGCAACAAACCATGACAATTTATGTTATCTTAGAATTTACATAAGAATGAATAAACAAATGTCCTTATCATTGTCACAGGTGATGTTGTTCTGAGAAATCTTGAAATAAAGGAAAATGCCTTGGTAAGTGCACTTAAATACAAATATAGGCAATTGAAACCATATACATTCTGGTGATGGTGACTGATGTTTTGGTTTTTTTGTTCGTCTTTTGCAGAGTGAACTTGACATTCCTTTCAAAGTGAGAGCCGGTCATATAGGTGAGATTATATTCTGACTACATGTTTGCTGACTTGTCTTTGGTACAAAACAAGGTTTTCTAACTTCATGTGCTGTTTTTGTGGTCAGAACGGTTGGAGCTAAAAATTCCTTGGAAGAACCTCTACACCCAGTCAGTAGAAGCAACACTGGATGGCGTTTATTTACTCATAGTCCCCACAGCAAGTAAGATCACCATCTGTATCAAGTAAATACTTATACAAGATGTATAAGATGTACCCCCTGATGGCACTTGCCAAGTGCCATCAGGGGGTATAATGACTCTCTCAGGAGGAGCGGGGGGGAGGTGGCGAGGTCAGCACATGGTTGAATGGATTTTATTTAATTTTATACTGTTTATATTTTAATTTTATACTGTTTAGTGTAGTGTATGTCTTGTGGTATGTCCTGTGATGTCAGTGTTTCTTTTTCTCCTGGTGTTTATCCAGTATTTATTCGTTATGTAATGCCTGAGCAGTGGATATGTGCAATTTCCTTCGGGAAACGTGTGCGTGTGTGTGTGTGTGTCTGTCTGTGTCTGTGTGTGTGTCTGTCTGTCTGTCTGACTGACTGACTAACAGACATAGGAAGGTTTGCTTAGCAAAACTGGAAATTCGAGTTTTACCTTAATTGAAAGCCACATTGGTTTTTCATTATTTGAAAACCACATGCAGCAAAACACCATCATTTGCATTGATCTAATTTCTTCCAGGTATAAAATATGATGCAGAAAAGGAAGAGCGGCAGCTCCAAGAGGCCCGTCAGAGGGAGCTACAGCGGATAGAGGAGACAAAACTGAAGGCTGCTGAGCAAGGTCAGGGTCTGGCATTGTGTGCATGCAGCAAACACTCTGTGTGCAAACTCACAACATATTTCTGCTTCCCACTACATTTTCAACAAATTTTTGACATATTATTAGCCAATTTGAGACCAGGTTCAAGAGAATAGAGTGTTGTGTGGTTGTCTAGTGGCTTGAGTGTCCAGCCAGTGATCCACCTTGCTGACCCGCAAGGTGCATCAGTGGACAAGACAATCACAATTGTCTTGTTTGTAAGGAAATGGATGGATGGTCAGAAGTGAACATGTCTGTTTTGACAGAGAACCCCAGTCTGGAAAAGCAGGACACCTTTGTGGAGAAGCTTGTCACTCAGGTCATCAAAAACGTACAGGTCAAGATCTCTAACATTCACGTACGCTATGAAGATGATGTGAGTATTCAGGCTTGAATTACCTTACTGAAGCATGGATATACAGCACAAGAATAACAAATGAAGTCTTACTTGTTTGACAAGTAAGCAGTAAGTGATCAACTCAACCTTTTTTTTAACCTGTCTTCTGTTCAGGTCACAAATCCAAACTGTCCTTTGTCTTTTGGAGTGTCACTTAAAGAACTCAGTCTTCAGGTAATGTTTTGTAATGTCATGCTAAACTGAGCAATTTAGTTGTTCTTCAGCTTTGACTATTTGTCAAACTTGTAATTACTTGTTGTAATTTAAAGTAACTTGGTTATACCCCACACACATACAGTACATGCTTCAACACTATGAAGAGTCTTCTCTGGATATCTTTAGAGTTTATATAATTTCTACAGTCATTTTATATATATATACATTACCTCATTGTAAATACCTGTTTATACTGTACATATTTTGTATTTTAGTAATGGTTTTGTGTATTGGAGTCTTGTTTTCGATCTTTTTTACACACTGAATTTGCATTTTTCCCCACCAATCTAGTCCTTGTAATACTGCTGCTCTAAGTGCCCTCAATTGCCTCTTGACAAATAAAATTTTTACATTCCGCTTCAAAGCGGTGATGTATTGTAATTGTCAGAGATCGTGTGTTCGCCCGTTTGTTCGTCTGTCTGTTCGTTAGTTCACCAATATCTTCGCAACGGTTGCGGATTAAAAAGATGAAACCAAAAGCACATTGCTTGGGCAACGAAGGGGATGAAAATGAGATTATGACCTTGACCTTGAGAAATCTAGGTCAAGGTTAAATTTCAACTTTTGTACTCTCAGTAACCGGATAAGATAGAAAGACGAGGGACAAGGTCAATGTGAGTAAGACACTAGATCAAAGTTAGTGCTTTGATCTATCTATGTACTAGCTTTGATCTATGGTCTTCTCCATATGCACTAGTCTATGCACTAGTCAGGTACTTCTTTCAGGGTACCCTGATCTACCCTGAAAGTAGGTCAGGGTAAGTCACGGGACGTTGCAGTCTCTGACTGCCTTGTCTATCCTGAGATATTTTTACACTTATCTCAGGAACCGGATAAGATAGAAAGAGGAAAAAAAAGGAGTTATATTCAGGGAGGCAAGGGGATGAAAGTAAGATCACAATTTGGACCTTGAAAAAGTAGGTCAAGGTCACATTTTCACTTTCATACCTTTTTAGGTACACATCTGGGAAACCTAATGACAAATAGAATGCACCAGTTACATATTGGATCATGGGTCTTTTTTTAAATGACCCTGACCTGTGAAAGCAGGTCAGGAATGTTGCTGTCTCTGACTGCTGTGTTTGAATTGAATGTGTATTGAATTGAGCTAGGCCCATTTACAACTCTAATTCTTTGCCCTCATAGACAGCTGATGAAAACTGGAATCCAAGTCTGTTGGATGAGAATTCCAGGCTTTTCTTCAAAGTAAGAAAGTTGCTGTTGTTCTGAAAAGCAATTCAATAGGGTTGGGCCACAAGCCAAACTCCCTTCATTGCTGTTGTCTCTTTTTCATCTAATTGCTGTTTGATGTACATGCCTCTAATTAATTTCTGTTTTTTTTTTTCGAAGTTGGTTCAACTTGACAGTTTATTTGCCTACTGGAATGTCAACTCAGTACTCTTCTCCAATTTCAGTGCTGATCAGGCTCTGGTAAGTTATGTTTGTTATTGGGGATGTTGCAACCATCAGCACACACCATTCAGAGTTCGAATGTTTTATGTTTATGACAGTAAAACATTTCAAGATCAATAATATTTTAAAGAATTTAGAAGCTTCTGTGGCCTTCAGAACTCTCTATCTCATCCCAAAACAAAACAGATGGAGTAATGGCACCACACCTGCTGGAAAAAAATAAAAATGTTTTATCTTCTTGTGTCTACAGCAATATCTTCAGAGCAGCATGGAAATCCAAAACTCTATTTCTGTCAACTATGATTTCAGTGAGTGTTCCATGGTGATATTTAATTTACATTGTTATGCTTTTATTGCTTATGCGTACCTTGAAATTCACTGTCTACACCACTTAATTAAACCCACCTAAAGCCACATGTTATTCGACATGCATGAGTCAGTGTTATGTATATAGGGTGTAAAATGGAATAGGGTGTAATGTTTTATGGTGGCACTGCAAACCTATAATGAAGCATATAAATAACAGGCTAGTACAGTATACCACCAACATGTTTTAACTGAATGTATTCTGACTTTGAATCCTAGAACTGTGTCACAACGCATGCTTTTGAAAGGCTAACCTTGCTCAAGAAAAACATTTTTGCAATTGTCAACCCCCATAAAACTGCAGTTATTTTTTTTGTTCTGATACAAGCATAAAAGTATGAACAGATGCAATGTTTTTTAAAGAATCATTGCTCCAAGCTTGAAAATGTTCTTTACATTATGTATTCCCTCTTGGTGACCCACAGTTTTTCGTCCCATCTCTGCTGATGCTAAACTGCGAATGAATCCCAGGTCAGATATTGACTTCTCATCTCCCAAAGTGGATCTAATGGTCAATCTCAGTGAGGTGGCAATTGAACTCAACAGACCCCAGGTGCGTGTGCGTGTGTGTGGGGGGTGTATGTGTGTTGACTTCAGAGCCTGGTTACAGTGTTTTGAGAGAAGAACAGAGAGATGGTCAAGATGAGCGAAAATCAGTGATGATAAATACATTCCTGTTAGTGCTCATGACTTCCTCTCTTTCCAGTATATTAGCATCTTGGAGTTGTTGGGCTCTGTGGATATGATGTCACGCAATCTGCCATACAGGAAATACAAACCTGCGGTCCACGTTAGCAGTAATGCCCATAAATGGTCAGAAAACAGATTATTTTGATTTGATCTTTAAATATCATTTGGGTCAATGACTAAATTGACTTATAACATTTTATCACTTTTACGTGTATTTCCCCTTGTTGTAGGTGGATGTATGTAATCACGGCCGTCCTGGAGGTGGACGTGAAGCCTCGTCTTCAGATGTGGTCATGGCAGCACATTCGCCGCCACCGGCAGATGGTTAAACGCTACAGAGAGCTCTACAAATCCAAAATCACCAGCAAGAAACCTAGCGATGAGCTCCTCAAGGCACTGCAGGTTGGACAGGGGGAAGATAAAATTCTGGTTTCCCTATATTATTCCTACTGACATTCATGTGAGAACGAATTTCAGTAGGATCTAGTTGAGTTATGGATAAATGTAAATGTTTTTAAAATGAAAATGTCCCATCTACCACCCTAATTTCTCCTATTAAGCTTAACTGAGATCATACAGATAAAATTATTAACTGTATGATCTAAGTAATCATAAATTTCTTCACCAAACATACATTTTTGATGGACTGTATTTGATAATATTGTTTGCTAATGCTTTGACAGAAATGGAAGCTGTTGTGAGGGTAGAGGCAAAAGTATGTTTATATTCTTTGAGCATATTAAGGCGTTAACAAATAAAAAGAAGTAAGCATTCCGCCTTACCGCTTTTTATTTGACAACAGGGTTTTCCTTTGCATCTGAATGTGTTCAGTTAAATTTTCTCTAAGGATATACAGTATTTGTGAAGGTATTGCTGTTGAAGGTTTGTCTCAGGCCTGCTGTTTGTTGGCAATCGCCTTGTGTACTGCATTACCGAATATCAGTTCATGAAATGTTAATGTCGTGTAATTTAATATGTAAATACCTATTGTCAAATATATGTATTTTTTAATACCCATTCAGTTATGCATTTACTCTTGTCTCGAGCCATTATTACTTTCCTACATCTACTACTCAGTCCTCTTAAGGATTGACCAAATCTTATTTGAACCTGATGTATTTAGAAACACATTACATCTAAAGGTCTTTTAGCCCTAACTTTTCCCTCCTGTGTAAGCATGTTCTTCTGATGCAGTTAATAATTAACATTTGATAATCAATTAATCCCAGTGTGGATCAGCACATTGCTGCGGAAAGCTCTAATCATTTTGCTTTGTATCTGTTCTCAGGAGCCAGAGAAGACCTTGGATATTTTCAACATCACATTGGCCAGACAGCAGGCTGAGGTGGAGGTAAGATCTTCTCTCACTTACTAGATAGGGTTTACTGTAGCATAAATCTACATGGCTACACTATTGTAATTGTCATACATATCACATCACATCACATATTCTGTGCTTCAAATGTCTCCATTTGTATTTTGACACAGAAAAGAAGTTACTTTGCGAAAAAAAAAAATCAGCACAGAACAGGTACATAAAATATTAGGCTGCATTCAGACTAGCAGGCGAAATCCCATTTGTAGCACATCTAAATTGAAAGCGGCTCTTTTATGGTATATGAGCAGTCACATACCATAAGAAAGCTGACTTTTGCAAGACAGATTGCATTTTTGCATTTGGACAGAGGCTCCTCAGTCTGAACAGCCCCAAACACACCCATCAGTTTTGACTATCAGTAACGTAACTCTACGCGATGCAAGAGCCGCTGCGCCAAAAGAAAGAGCATCACATGTTACGGGGCGTGGATGATGCCTCCGCTCTGACGCCGTCGTTATGACAATCTGTTAGATCGGCCAGTAATGTGGCCCAGTCTGAACAGGGCAAGATCTCATTTGGACACTTGGTAAAACACACACACACGCACACACGTACACACACACATACACGTACGTTTTATATATATATATATATATATATATATATAAACCGTTTTGCGTTCCTTCCCAGGCAAGCAAGGCAGGCCTGGTCATATATCGTCCAGGTTTGAAGATGGAGGAGGAGCAGTCTCAGGGATGGATGAGCTGGATTTGGAATTGGGGAGAAGAGCCTGAAACAAAACCAAAAGATGTTAAAACTGGAGGTAGGGTGTAGAAATTAGGATATTAACGTAAGAAGAAAAGACAATCATATCTAAGATGGGTCGGCAGTAGCTCAGTCCATTAGGTCTTGGGCTGGGTACCGGAGGGTAGCCGGCTCAAGGCCCACGTGGACCAAAAATTTCAAAGTGTAAACTGGCAGCAGAGAGGTGCCAGTTCACCTCCTGAGCACTGCCGAGGTGCCCTTGAGCAAGGCACTTCGGCAGTGCTCATTGGGGCACTGTCCCAGCTACTTCGTGGGGCACAGCACGAAATAGGTGCCTGCTATTCTCCCTCTCGCTATTATGTACATGTGTACAGGCAGAGAAAAATTTTCTGCTCCACTATATTTTTGTGACAGTAGGTTGTTGTTTCTTTTATTCTCTCGATCTGTCTCTCTGTCTCAGGGTTTGATGAGCTGTTAACCCCTGCTGAGAAGTCTAAGCTTTACACTGCCATTGGATACAGCGACACTCCTACTAACCCCAACCTGCCAAAAGATGTGAGTTATTTTCACATTGACTCCCACCAGTTAATGAACAATCCAATCCAACATTTTAAACAATGTTACTGACATCAAAAAACAAAACAATGTGACACTTTCTCATTGTATTATGTGTATATACCATGTCACGTCATTCTAGTTTGAAGACATGAAGGTAAATTTCCACATGGAGAGGCTGTCTTTGTCCATCAAAAACAAGAATGAAAATGAGATCATCAAACTGACCGTTGGAGAGCTCAAATCCACCCTAACACAGAGGCCCGGAGCACAAGCCATCAAGTTTGTTTAACTTTTTAAATTTTTCATGTAATTCAGAAATGTGTTTACAAGAGAAGGTATCATTCATTTCTCAGGCTCCAAAGCAATTACATGTCAGGTGTTTTATTAATTCAACCGGATAGAACTTCAAAGTCCATTTTATTTCCAACAATTATAGTGTTTCTCCTCCATAGGATCATACCATTAGCACTGACATTTACGTCCTTTACCCCCTTTGATCAGAGTCACAGCCGAGCTCAGTTTGTTTGAAGTCACTGGCCTGGCCATTAACCGGCCTGCACCAACCGTTCTGTCATCACGAAAGGCAGCCACAGGAGCAGGGACCCCACTGCTCTGCATCCTGTTTGAGACCAACCCACTGGATGAGAGTGCTGACCAGCGGCTTCATGCGGAATCACAGCCCTTAGAAATCATCTATGATGCTGTGAGTGGTTTTCCAGTGAGCATGGCAGAACATGAAAAAACTTCAAGGGTCTGAATATCAAGTACACGCTTTGCTTTGTTATTATTTGTAGGCAACAGTAAACAGCATGTCAGCATTCTTCATGCCTCCTGATGACCTGCAGCTAGATGAGCTCACCAATGCCACCCTCATGAAACTGGAGCAGTTTAGAGATCGCACAGCCACTGGTCAGTTGCACACTCTTGTAGAAACATTTAGTGTTCATTCAACTACAAGCCACTTAACAAATAAAGATATTGCAATGTTGTTTATCTTTATATGTTTTTTGTATAAGCACACCATTTGTATAAAATCTCTGTCAGGAAGGTTGACTTTTTTATGTCAAGTATGTATCACAGAATCAATGCAGTGTCACAAAATACAAAAATCTGATTGATTAGATATGTCCTTGAGCCCTATATTACCCATATACAGTATTATGAGTGGATTTTAAGCCTTTTATCTCTGATGAGGAAGTTTACGTTTATTTCTCATCATTTTCACTCGAGTTTACTTTTGACCGAGCCGCTGATTCCGCTGACTTTTGATGTTCCTCTTAATTTCCTCGAGACTGATTTTTTCCTGTGAACTGTATTTTTTTTTTGTCCAACAATCACATGATGTAATGTAGCCCATTTTGGTGTATGTAATTATCAAGGAGGGATATGTAGAAATTGTTCAAAGCAAATTTGACACTTTTCTAATCCTCTATTTTCTAGCTATTTTTTAAATTCTGGCTAAGTTTGATGAGTTCTCTTTGTTTTTTAGGTCTACTGTACGTCATCGAAACACAAAAGATTCTGGACCTGAATTTGAACTTGAAGGCCTCCTATGTCATCGTTCCACAAACTGGCTTTTATGATGGGACACAGAACATCTTACTGTTGGATCTTGGACATTTCAAGGTCAGAAAGAGTGCAGACCAAAAATAACGCCTGAGAATGTATTAAGAACCTAATCTGGTGCTACAGTTCTTTTAGCTGAAATATGATTTTTTTTTCCCTTTGGAAAATCACATCTTCAGATGTCCAGTCTAAGTAGGAAAGATCTGCCTCAGCTGTCAGTGATCTCTAGCAACATTGAAGACATCATGTCCAGAGCGTACGACAGCTTCGATGTTCAGCTCAGCAGCCTGCAGTTCCTTTACAGCAAACCAGGTTCAAACTTGGCACCATGCACTCGTCACAAGTCAGAATAGATGTTAAATATCATGAGACTGTATCAAGCTATAAATTGAAAATCACTTCGTTTTATTAGACATTGTGGGTGCATATGTACAATATAATAAAGATATATAAAAAGACAATTGTATTGAAATAATGCCAGTGTTTAACTTTTGCAGGGCTATTTGTATATCAGGAGACATTGTTTCAAAGCTTTTAAAATATTTGGTGCTGAGGGAAGAATCATATACGTACTATCTCAGGGAGATGAAAAATGAAAAGAAAAATAAACTTTGTTTTGTGTCTGATAGATGTTGACTGGAAAATGGCCCGTAAACAGAAACAGTCACCACTCCACATCCTAGAGCCAGTTGACCTAAAAGTTCTTTTCAGCAGGGCAATGGTTGTCAAAGACTCTCGCATGGCCAAGTAAGATTCTGTAATTATTTTCCAATTGATCCTGTTATTACTTTTTCTTATTATGAGGCTTTACCTTTCTGAACATATTGGAGTTAAATATACTCTTGTTTGTGCATCTTCTCTGTATATTCATGTTTGCATGATTTCCAGGTATAAGATGTCTGCAAAGCTTCCTCTGCTGTCTCTGCGTATTTCTGATGTTAAACTCCGAAGTGTACTGGAGCTGGTTGACAGTATCCCACTGCCTGAGAGCAAACGTTCTCCACACAACACTGCTTCGGCTGTTACAACAAAAGTAGGAATGAAAGAATGGTCCCAGGACGTGATTATCAATCCATGAATACTTAAAACTGACAAAGTTTTCTTTCCTTCTCAGCCAAGGCCATCTTTCACCCCACAGCTCACTCCCAGAAAACCTTTGAACATAATTGACAACCGCTCCTCACTTATATTTGAGTCGTGTGAATCCATCAGTGCGTCCTCATTGGGTAAAACTTTCTTTGTTCTATTCTGCATGTAGTCCCACTGTACATGTATTTATCATGTTAATTTCCTTGTGACAGACAGTGTGTTTACCCACGGTATAATTGAGAAGCAATTTCTGGGTTTTTTCTTCTGTTCAGGGTCGCAGGAAGATTTATTCTATGATGCTCCTAGTTCTCCCATTGGTGATAAACCCTTCTTCCCAGATAATCCCATGCCACTGCATTATGCAGACTTGAGCAAAAAAAGAAGTGTTTTCCAGGATGAATCAACGAAGAATATGACTGACTTTGTCATGAACTTTGAAATCACTGAGGTAGGGAAAACAAACTGGCTGACTAGCTTGCAAATATGTACTGTGATCTGTAATTTTGTATGTGCATTTTCCCCCCTAATTTTTCCCCTTTACCTTTTCTATTCTGTCTTTGTCATCTTCATTCATCCAGTTTTCTGTTCAGTTGTGTCGTCTGTCTGAAGGTCAGGAGGTAACACTGCTCTTCTTGGACATAGAGGGTCTGGGCACAGAACTGAAACTACGCACCTTTGACATGACATCTAATACTTATCTGCGAGAGATCTGTCTCAAATGCCCTGAATACATGGGTCAGTAGGGTCCCTGGCTGACCTCAGTTTGACTTCAAGGAGACATTCTTTATAATTCAGTTGTTGACTTTGGTCATTTAAATTTTTATGAAAAACAAGTGTTCATCAATACTTATGTTTGTCTTTGGAGCCGCTTCCATGTCATGTTGTATTTGAAATCTATCTTGTTTAGATTCTGAGGACAAGCCGGTTCAGCTGATCACCACTCTGGACAATAGAGAGCTTGACCTTCTTACCCTGGAGTACATTAAAGTATGTGCGATACCAATCATTAAAATATACTCTTTTCAGAAATTTTTGTTTATGGTTGTTTCACCATTTGTCAATATGATGAATGATTATTAAAAATTATATTATTTGTAGGCTGATAAGAATGGACCAGAGTTCAAGTCGCAACACAACAGTACAGAACAACTCATAAAGGTGAGGGAAATGTTAATTATTGAATGATTTAAATTTTGAAAACATGTTAGCTGACTGCTTGAACAGAAGTTACTTAAAGACCCTTTTTGTCAGATGCCTGAGGAGCATTTTGTATACTACATCGATTGTCCCATTCCAAACGGAAACCATAGCTGGAAAGACTGTTCGTGCTAGCCAGCTAGTTTCACTCAGAATTCTTCAATGTTTTCTGTGTCGTTCCCGCTGTTTGGATTTTCTGCAAAAAAAAATAAAATTGTTGGAATAGTTATGACACTCTAAATTATTGGGAAGTCTATGTATAGTTATTTCTTCTCCTTACATAGCAGATGCCTTACGCCATGTTGCTCACGTGATTCCTTCTGGCAGAGGCCCCTTGATTGGTTGGGCGCTTGATTGACGGGTAGTGAGTGGAGTTGGTGACAGTGTGATAGCGTGAGCCTTTTCATATGAGCTCATTCAAATATATAGGTGGAGATATATGTACTGTGTGTGTGTGTGTGTGTATACATATATATGTGTGTATATATATGTACAGTATATACATACTGTATATGTGTATGTTTGTATATATGTGTATATATATATATATATACAGTATGTATGTATATATATACAGTATGTATATATGTTAGTGTGTGTATATATATATATATACTGTGTGTGTCAGGAAAATGCATTAAAATACTGTATAATTAATTATGTAAAGCCAACAAAGAAGGCCTTCCTAGCCATGACTTCCCACCACTGACAGTTGAGCGCCGTAGGTGATGGCAGCCACTCCGTACGATCAATAAAGTTACACTCTGCTCTCTACTGTCTTTCCACTGGAAATAATTAATAATGTTTTCAGGTTACATTATCTATTTATTGATGTAAAGATAATGTAAAATACATATCTAAAACCTAACTTCACATTATTAAAACAGAGCATCAATAAAGATAAGGTGATGCCAAATAAGCAATGATGCTATTTTATATCCTCTTCACTGACAAAAGTAGCAGGTGCTACGTTTGCCAGTGAGGAAGTCTTACTAGAACTAGAACCATGTCTTTTTGCCACTCTGTTATCACTAACTGCCTCACATTCCCCACCAGGTGACTGTCTCATCCCTGGATGTGCATCTCCACACGGAGGCTCTCCTTAACACCATGACCTTCCTCAACAACCTGCTTCCTCCATCAACTAAGAAGGAGGGAGGGGTAGAGGAGCTCCCTGCCATCCCTGAGGAAGATGCAGAAACGGAGAAGAAGGGAGAAGCCATTGTACCCAAGAAAAAAAGTAACTGAGCCACATAAGCCCTTTCAGTTTATCTAAATTTTACAATCCAAAGCGCCATGTTTCTGTGTTTTCTATCATTATGTGCTTTAATTACTGACCTTTTATATCTTGTCGCCTGATTTCAACAGGCTCAAAGAATTCAAAGTTTGCAGATGTGGTCAATTGGCACGTCAGAGCTGATCTCCGCTGTCTGAAGGTTTTCATTCGAGGACAGAAAGCCAGGATCTCAGAGATCAGTATTGAAGGTAAGACATTTTTTAGTCCATGATGCAGAGGATATTATATTAATTTCTTATGTGTTCAGTTTTTGTGAATATTTCTTATGTTGTCCGTCTTTCATCAATCAATTTTGTTGTGTCTTCTTTTGTCCCCTGCATTAACTGAAATTCTTTAGTTACACTGAGCTTAAACTATGTTAAGAGAGAAAAACAAAGAAATACCTCTCTTTGTCTCACATTCTCAACTATCCAGGTCTGGTTTCTGAGGTTTTGATGATGAAAGAGGAGATGCAGGTTCTGGCCAACTTGAAGAACATCGTGATATTAGATTGCGACAAAGATGCTCTTTATCAGAAGGTATGCTAAGGAAATGGCCTTCATTAATGTTAACCTCTAACTAAAACTTATAAAGCTGACTGATTATCTTTTATATATACCTCGGTTCATTTTAATATTGCTGTCTTGTGTTGCACTTGTTTCTTAGGCTGTATCTATAGCAGATAAGGAGGTGTTTGACTTCCGTATGATAAACCACACAAATGCGACACAGGGTGATGGCTATCTGGACATGTCTCAAGTTGACATGTCTGTCACACTTACTGTTGGATGCATCCAGGTCATCTTCCTCAACAAGTTTGTCTCCTCGATACTGGTAAGATTCTTCTTCTGCCACAATCCAAGGTATTTAACTGTTGTCATGAGGTTTGGTAGATCCACCAGATATTTTTGTGTCAGACTTATTAGGTTTTTTTTTTTGTGTGTGTGTGTGTGTGTGTGTGTGTGTGTGTGTGTGTGTGTGTGTGTGTGTGTGTGTGGTATCAGTATCAATGGGGGGGGGATTAATAATGGAACCATTGTGAATGCTTTGAGTGTCCAGAAAAACGTGATATATTCCTAATCCATTATTACATCCAGTTTCAAAGCGGTGATGTAATTGTCAGTGTTCGGGTATTTGTCCATTCGTCTGTTAGTCTACCACATTTCTTTGCATCCGTTGCAGATAGAAAGATGAAACAAAAAGCACATTACTCAGGTGGCAAAGAGGATAAAAATAAGATGATCTTTACCTTTGAGAAAAGTAGATCAAGGTCAAATATCAACTTTTGTAACTCAGGAACCGGATAAGGTAGAAAGATGAGGTAGAAGCCCAGTGTGAGTAAGACCATAGATCAAAGTTAGTGCTTTAATCAGTGACAGTAGGTCTGGGCACTAGCTTTGGTGAAGCGGAATGTTGCAGTTTGTGACTGTCTTGGTTCTAGTTTTTAATTATAGAACTAGTAGAACTTAATTATAGAACTAGTAGAACTTAAATGCTTTTTTAAAATTGTAGTGTATTTATTATACTCAAATTTCATTAACTATTAAATTCTCTCCTACCTACTCCATTGTTTTCTATTTTTTTCCCCCCAGACATTTATTAATAACTTCCAGGAGGCTAAGGAGGCTCTGGCTGAGGTGACAGTTCAGGCTGCAGAAAAGGCTGCATCAGGCGTGAAGGAGCTGGCAGAACGGAGCACTCGGATCGCTCTGAACGTCCACTTCAATGCACCTATAATTTTCTTGCCACAGTCTTCCTCTTCCTCCAATGTGATTGTAGCTGATCTCGGTCTCCTATCTGTGAAGAACCGCTTTGCCAAGCAGCCTTTTAAAAACGATGCTAATATCCCACCTGTTGTTGATATAATGACTGTAAAACTGACTGACCTTAAGATGTACAGGTGAGCAACAAGCCATATTGATGAATTTTAATTAACAGTTTTACCCACAATGACATGTTTGTTGTTGCTGATTCCAGGACAACATATATAAACGGAGACTTTCAAGGAGAGATAGAGCTTTTGAAACCTGTCAGTCTGAACTTAGAAGTTGATAGAAATCTATCCTCCAACTGGTACCATGACATACCTGACATAGAAATTTCTGCTCATCTGATGCCTTTGAGTGTAAGTAGTTTTTTAAGGAGTGACTGGTTCTCTTTTTCACTTGGCTCTTTGATATTTGAGGCAGTGTTATTGTGAATATCTAAATCAGAAACTGTTAACTTATAATCTTATCTTACTATGGTTATGTAAATTTGTGTGTCTGGTCCTTAACAGCTGCTCCTCAGCCAGGATGACATGACCGTTGTCCTTAGAACTCTGAATGAGAACCTGTCAGAGAAATCAGAAGCTGTTCCATCTCCACCTCCTCCAACTACGGACGTCTCTGACTCTATATCAAACAAAGAGTCACAAGGCTCAGGAACCACAGGACCAGCCAGTAGTAAGGACTTGTGGTTATGTTTGTTGGGTTGTAAACATAAAAAAATTGTAAAAATTACTTTTGCAAGACCATAAAAATTTAGCAATTTATCATATCGACCAGTTCAAATGAGACATGTATGTGTTAATGACCATTCCAATTACTTAATTAAATTTGTAAATTATTTCTTATCAAATAGCAATGTTTTTTAACCTTTTTAATCTTAATGAATCCACCTTTTAAACACCGGATCTGCTATAATTCTTTAGGTAACACAGTTGTGACGGCTGCTGTTGTTGAGACCCAGATAAACGGCAATCTGAAGAATACACTTAAGCTGGACTTCAAATTTGACTCAATGACGCTGGTCCTGTACAGCCCAAATGAGAATGTGGTAATGCACACACATACACACACGCATACACACTGTTCATTTTACAGTGTCTTTTGTGTTGTATTTTTTGTTTGTCTTGACTTGTAACAGATCATGTCTCCTCTATGACATTGTCTAGCTACAGCTTTTGGATTCACATGATGAGCAACTTAAGCTGGCAGAGTTCACTCTGGGCACCATCTCCACCGCCATCAACATGTTTTCTGACAGCACCATGAAGGCCTCTGTTCGACTGGCTACCTGTTTTCTGGATGACAAAAGACCCAGAATTCAAATGGTTACCTCAAGGTATGAGTGATTGTTGATTAAAACTGTTTTTTATTGTGTCGTAATTTTCGGACTATTCCGCACACTTGAATATAAGCCAGACCAAGTAAATTTTAAAAGAAAAAAAGGTTAGTACATATATAGGCCATACCGGTCAATGGACCACAGGCATCAAGGTGTTGTAACATGAGATATTTACACAGAAAGAGTTTTAAAATGTTTAATTGCTGCTTTTTCTACAGTGGGCAGTGGGCATGTAACACAGCAGGAAAAAATTTTGCCGTCCTCAAAGTCTTACCATCAATTCATTGATGTCAAGCTTATGTGCAGCAGCTCAGTTTCCTTCTTCGACAACCAGATTGATTGCCTTCAACTTAAAAGTTGCATCATATGGCTTTCTATGCATGTTTTCTGTCATAAGAGATGTGCATGATGTGTAAAATGTCCAATTTTTCAAACTATGTATACTGAAAATATTAGCCTAACCAGACATTGCATTCATATTAAACACGAACAGTAAGTGTGCATTTGATAATTTAAATTCTGACTAACTTTTGTTTTGGTTGTTTCAGTCAAAATATCTGAAGGGTAACTGCCTTGTTTAGACCATTTCTCACAAACTGTGAGCATGAACCTCCTGAAAGACTGAGAAGTATAAAGAATTGGTAAAGGCAGAAGACTAATGAAGGTTAGCCGCAGTAAGACAGAGTACATGTGTGTGAATGAGAGGGACCCAAGTGGAAGAGTGAGGTGACAAGGAGAAGAGATCAAGAAGGTGGAGGATTTTAAGTACTCAGGTCAACAGTCCAGAGCAATGGAGAGTGTGGAAAAGAGGTGAAGAAGCTTGTACAGGCAGGATAGTACGGGTGGAGGAAAGTATCAGGTGTGATGTGTGATAGATAAGGTGATGTGTGGTGAGACCAGCAATGTTCTTTGGTCTAGAGACAGTGTCACTGGGGAAAAGACAGAGCTGGAGGTAACAGAGATGAAGATGCTGAGGTTCTCTCTGGGAGTGACCAGGAAGGATAGGATCAGGAATGAGTACATCAGAGGGACAGCACTGGTTAGAGGTTTTGGAGATAAAGTCAGAGAGGCCAAACTGAGATGGTTTGGACATGTCCAGAGGAGAGAGAGTGAATATATTCGTAGAAGGATGCTGAGTTTTGAACTGCCAGGCAGGAGGCCAGGTGGAAGACCAAAGAGGAGGTTTATGGATGTAGTGAAAGAGGACATGAAGGTAGTTGGTGTGAGAGAAGAGGATGCAGAAGACAGGGTTGGATGGAGGCAATTGATTCGCTGTGGCGACCCCTGAAGGGAAAAGCTGAAAGGAAAAGAAGAAGAGGACTAAGGAACAAGACAAAAATATACATATGAGGACATACAGTCGTACTTTGAGATAAAACAAACAAACTCAGTCAAACAAATTGGGGGGGAAGTGGCTCAGTGGTATAGAGCGGGCAGTAGAGCGTTTTGTCCAATGTTCCAAGATCGGCAATTCGATTCCCGCTCCCGCCCAAAAAAATAAGAAAACCACCCGGAGTGTGAGCTGACAGTGGCAGGTGTCAACTCAACTCCCCCAATATGTGTGTGTGTGTGTGTGTGTATTTTGTGTTTTCCATGAAAAGTCACACTTTTATTTACCACCATGAGTTATAAAATGAAGAGAAAATATAATAAAGACAATGACAAGGTTAGAAATAATGATTTGTATTTGAAATACTTTTTTCTTTCAAACTTTGCTTTTGTCAAAGAATCTTCCATTTGCAGCAATTACAGCATTGCAGACCTTTGGCATTCTAAATGTTAATTTGTTGAGGTAATGTGGAGAAATTTCACCCCACGCTTCTAGAAGCCCCTCCCACAAGTTGGATTGGCTTGATGGACACTTCTTGCGTACCACACGTACAAGTGTGCTGCCACAACAGCTTAATGGGGTTTAGATCTGGTGACTGCGCTGGCCACTCCATTACAGATAGAATACCAGTTGCCTGCTTCTTCTCTAAATAGTTCTTCCACAATTTGGAGGTGTGCTTTGGGTCATTGTCCTGTTGTAGGATGAAATTGGCTCCAATCAAGCGCTGTCCACAGGGTATGGCATGGCGTTGCAAAATCCTTTTTACCTTGAACAAATCTCCCACCTTACCAGCACCAAAGCAACCCCAGACCATCACATTACCCCCACCTTGCTTGATTGATGGCGTCAGGCAGTCTTCCAGCATCTTTTCAGTTGTTCTGCATCTCACAAATGTTCTTCTGTGTGATCCAAACACCTCAAACTTCGATTCATCCGTCCATAACACTTTTTTCCAATCTTCCTCTGTCCAATGTCTGTGTTCTTTTGCCCATATTAATCTTTCTTTTATTGGCTATTCTCAGATATGGCCACTCTGCCCTGAAGGCCAGCATCCCAGAGTCACCTCTTCACTGTGGATGTTGACACTGGCATTTTGCATTTTGTACTATTTAATGAAGCTGCCAGTTGAGGACCTGTGAGGCGTCTATTTCTTAAACTAGAGACTCTAATGTACTTATCTTGCTCAGTTGTGCAGCGGGGCCTCCCACTTCTCTTTCTTCTCTGGTTAGAATTTTTTTAATCCACCAATAGACGTGCATAATTTACTTTAATACTACAGTTAATAATTTTTAAGTTACGTAAAGAATGATTAAGAATGAAAAGAAATGCATAAATCACAAGTACACACGAGCTCCGTCTTTACTCCGTATATGAGATTCGGTCTCATTTGATCTGGTCTCATCTGACTGGTAGGGGAAGGTGACAGTTCACCCCCTGAGCACTGACGAGGTGCCCTTGAGTAAGGCACCGTCCCCTTTGTAAGTTGTTCATGGTGGATCCCACCTCTCTATCACCCATTATCCGCGGGCCTGCAGGCCCCGTGTGTGTGTGTCTGTGTGAGTGTATGGGCCTGTACGATATACTGTATATACGTGTACAAATATTTAGTGTGGGAAAAAAATTGTTTCCCTACAGGGATTATTAAAGGATTGATTTATGTATTTTACATTTTTGTTATGTTGTATCCATCCACCAACTAGTGGTGGTGTCCTGAGACACAGCTCATATCTTGAATTTTTGCTTGTATATTTAACAAGAAAATTGACAACGATGGCTTGTATCCTACTTTGTCTGCGATTTGTTTTTTTTTGTGTCTCTTCCTTGTTGATACCTTTCACCCATTTAATTTGTGTCCTTTTCAGAATGATAGCAATGCGTCCTGGCGCAGAGCAAAGTATGATGGTTGAGATGAACTACCGTCAGGGCCATGATGGCACCACTTTGGACACAGTGGTAAAGGATGTGTACCTGTGTGCCAGCATGGAGTTCCTCCTCACAGTGGCAGATGTCTTCCTCAAGGCTACCGAGCAGGGTTTTGCTCAAGTTCCTCAAACGAAGAGCAATTCTGGAGGGGGAGATAAAAAGAACAACAATGCCTCAATCACAGTGTCTGAGCCCAGTGAGTTAACCATTTCATTTCAGTTTGTATTATGTTAGGCACGAATTTAATTAACTTGAAATGGTTTGTATTTCTCTGTTTTTGATTTTGTTAATGCTCAGCAACAACTACAGCCGTACTATCAAAGACAGAGATGAACATCACGGTGTGTAATCCAGAGATTGTGTTTGTGGCTGACCTGACACGGGCTGATGCTTCAGCTCTGGTGATGACCACAGAATGTGAACTAGTGATGAAGAGCGGTGCAAATGGATCACAGATGATTGCTATTATCAGAGACCTCAAGGTTTGAATTGTCACTATAATACAGTGATTCTCAAATAGTGGGGCACGCTTAACAGAAAAATATTGCAAAGCACTGTGGTACTGTAATCTTGAAAAGCAAAATGTTAAATATTTAAAAAGCCGCTTTATGTTATATTCAATTCACCAATATCAAATCTTACTTCAATTTTATAATAGGTGGTGGCTTGCCCCTTCTTGCCGGAGAAGAGGATAAACAGTGTGGCCACAGTGCTACAGCCATGTGAGGTGTTTTTCAGGAGTACTCAGTCACCAACATCCCCTCAAGCTATGGAAGTTACCATAAACATGCTCACACTGAAGGTAGAGGTTTTTGTTATTGTTTTTCTGAGTCCAGGCATAAATAAGTGAAAGGCATTTCCTTTTAACACCAGTCTATTTGTTTCCTCATATAGACCCAAGGATTAATCCTGTTTTGAATATGACTGAAAGTTAGCTTTGACCAAGGAAATCTGAATGAAACAGTTTTGAATATCTCTGCCCAGGTATCTCCAATCATCATCAACACAGTGATCACCATCCAATCGGCATTGACTCCAGCAGCAGGAACCCCTGAGGAAATAGATAGCCCCGTTCCGGTGGACCTGTGGAAGGAACGGGGCTGGAAGGAGCTGAAGCTCTGGTTCCTAGAAGAGAATGAGGATGAAGACACAAAATCACTGGTCCCTCTGATACCAAAGGGGGAATCCTTGCAGGTATTTAGCCGCACTTGACTCAATTGGTAATACCGTATAGCTGAGAACATTCTGGCAGCTTTGTTAATTATATCCCTCTCCAAAGCGGTGATGTATTGTGACTGTCAGTGTATGTTTGTCCGTTTGTTTGTTTGTTTGTTCGTTCGTTAGTATGTCCACCAAATATCTTCACAATCGTTGCAGATAGAAAGATCAAACAACAAGCACATTACTCGAGCGGCAAAAGGGATGAAAATGATGACCTTGACTATGAGAAAACTAGGTCAAGGTCAAACTTCAACTTTTGTACAATCAGGAAAGATAAGGGAGAAGGCCAGTGTGAGTAAGACTGTAGATCAAAGCTAGTGTTTTGATCAATGATAGTAGGTCAGAGCACTAGCTTTGATCTTTTACCTTTGCAAGCAGGTCAGGGTAAAATTTTGAATTTGCGGGTTTTGCAGGATGTTGCAATCTGTGACTGCCTTGGTTCTAGTTTGTTTTGCAGCAATTTCTCACACTGTACACGTATTAAAAATGTTTCAGTTTGATGAAAGAAGAAGATGAGTCAGTTCATAGACTATTAATTCTTTCAGGTGTGCATCAATTCAATGTGTCTGACTTTAGAGGCTGGAGTTGGACACCACACAATTCCCATGCTTCTGGCCAAGTCCTCATTCCAGGGAAATGTGACAAACTGGTCCACACTTATTAACTTACACAGCCTGCTAAAACTGGAGGTAAGTCACACAAATACTACCTTCACTTTGCAAACTGGATCACATATGCCTTCCCTGTCTAAGAGCAGTGTTTGACTTTTACGTTTGCATTCTGTGTTTGCGATGTTTTGAGTTTTCAAAAAAACTGACTTAAGGAGAAAAATGTATGTTCTTCAAGACTGTACCGTAACTTCTGACAAAAAACAGCTACGTTTTTCACATGCTTTGAACCACGCAGCCTAAGGAATGATATAGCTTATCTATAGATTTTTCCGGGGTAACGGCCTACAGAGCACATTCTAGCAGGAAGTGCAAGAGCGAGATTGACAGGTTGAAGAGATAATGTGACGAGGAAGACGCTACTGTAGTTTGAATGTGTTATGTTGTTTTGAATAGACATTTTGCACATCATGCACACCCCATATGATAGAATTCACACAAAGAAAGCCATATGATGCAGCTTTTAAGTTAAAGGCTATTGATCTGATTGTCAAAGTAAGAAACTGAACTGCTGCACGTAAGCTTGTCATCAATGAATTGATGGCAAGACGTTGGAGACTGCTGTTTTGCTGCTGTGTTACAGGTCCACTGTTTTACCGTAATTTTACCATATTCCTATGTAAATATCTCATGTTATAACACCTATACACCCGTGGCTTATAGACAGGTGAAGCCTATATGTGTACAAAGTGTTTTCTTTTAAAATTTAGTTAGTGCGGTTTATATTCAAGTGTGTCCGGAAATTACGGTATGTTTGTGTTCTGCATAAACATTTTTACTGGCACTCTACATCAATATTGCAGACATAGTTCAATATTGTATTATTTTACCTTTTAGGTTCACTATTACAATGAGGTCTTGGGAGTGTGGGAACCACTATTGGAGCCCTTAGAAGAAGAGTTTAAAGACGGTTTCAGACCATGGACATTAGAACTGAAGGTGATCATATAAATACTAACAGACACATGAAATTCTATACATTCATACATGTTATGTAACATTTTCCCCCTGAAAATCAGATGAAGAAGAAGCCCTTGAAGTACACAGGTTTGTCAGATGAAGTGGACTGCAAGATCCCGGACTATAAGACAGTCATCACCGTCAGTAGTAAAGACCAGCTGAACATCACCCTCTCCAAATGTGGACTGACCATGCTGAATAACCTAGGCACAGTAAGGGAGAGGCAGTAATTATTTCATCATAAAGTCTTAGATTAGGTGGTCATATTTAACACGCATAACCTTTTCTTTCTCAAGGCTTTTGCAGTGGCTGCCAAACAGACTGCTGAATTCTTTCAGAAGGATTCAGCTCCATTTGTAGTGAAAAACCGCCTTGGCCTGCCGGTCTCCGTCCGCTACAGTGAGATGTTTCGTCTTGTTGACCATTCAACATCCGACTTCACTGTGACACTGCAGGATGGGCAAGCCCTCGGGATGGACTATAATACATCAGTAGAATCTGACCAGTTCTCAGCAATGACTTCGTTAAGTGGAAAGGACTACTACATACAACCTAGTAAGTTAGAAATAATTAGTCTTCATTTACTCATGCAGATGTAGGGCATTTTTTGTTGCTGTCAATATTTTTTTAGATTATAACATACTCAATTTTGTATTATATCTTTTGTTAACATAAATGTTTTTCATCCAATCAGGAATGTTAACAAATTTGAAAGGATATATTAAATAAAATTAAAATAAATTATTTTTATATAACCTATTTGATAGTGATTGAGTTATGCAGGGGGAGAAATAATGGAAAAGAATAACTTCTGTGAAAGATGGAATCTGTCCCCTTGTCTTTATCGTAATTCAGTCAGCTCTCTTATACAACAATAATTTGAACAAAAACAAATCAAACATTTTGTATGTACAATGTTCTTGTTTCCTCTGCCCATTCCAGCTCCAATGGGCCACACCTCAACCAGTGTAATTCCCCTGATCAAGGTGGGCAGGGGAATGTACAGTGTCATGCATAATGACTCCGGAGTCACTCGTTTTCTGGTCTGTCAGATTTATTCTGTGGAAGGCAGCAAGTACATCAAGATCCGCTCACCTTTCCAGGTACTCAATAACAACAACAACAACAAAAATAATAATATTAATAATAATTAATAATAACAAAAACAAGAACAATAATAACTAGGCAGCCAGAGAATGCAACATCTCACGAAGGGTAGGTCAGGGTACCCTGGAAGTAGTACCTGACAAGTGCGTATCTTTGACCTTTCAGGTTAGGTCAAAGCTATGCACTAGCTATGACCATAGATCAAAGCTAGTGCATAGGTATATGCACTGGCCTTCTCCCTTGTCTTTCTATCCAGTTCCTGAGTGTAAAAGTTTAAATTTGACCTTGACCTAGTTTTCTGAAGGTCAAGGTCATCATCTCAATTTCATTCCCTTTGCGGCCCAAGTAATTTGTTTTTTTGTTTCATCTTTCTATCTGCAACGGTTGCAAAGATATTTGGTGAACATAAGAACGGACAAATGAACAAACACTGACAATTACAAAACGTCACCACTTTGAAGCGGGATGTAATAATACATTCATTATACAATTTTCATTTACAAAAATCTCACAGTGCTACTTGACTGATTATCTTGGGCATATCTATAAATTTTTACTCGTAGTTATTGTTGATCATTTTTTTATTTTAATTCCATTTTATACTCTTTATATTTTAATTTTATACTGTTTATATTTTAGTTATAGTTTAGTATATAAGTCCTGTTAATGCTGTATGTGTCTGTTAGTGTAGTGTATGTCTTGTGGTATGTCCTGTGATGTCAGTTTCTTTTTCTCATGGTGTTTTTCCAGTATTTATTCGCTATGTAATGCCTGAGCAGTGAATATGTACAATTTCCTCCGGGATTATTAAAGTATCTATCATATATTTTACAACATTTTTAGTTGCATGTTGGGATTTAAAAACTTTATTTTAATTTAGTTGATCTGGTTGCCGTTGGATCTCCTTCAAATCAATTGAATATATTTCACAGATTTACCCTCCCACTTTCTATGAAAGGTTGCAGTTTCTGTATCTAATGACGGACTTCTTTACAGCTGCTTATATTAATCTGCAAAACAAATTATGGAGATAAGAGTCCAAAACTTGTAATTACATCCCGTTTCAAAGCGGTGAGGTATTGTAATTTTCAGCGTTTGTGTGTTTGTCCATCAGTCTGTTCGTTAGTCCACCAAATATCTTCGCAACCATTGCAGATCGAAAGATGAAAAAAAAAAGCAACGTTAAATTTTGAATTACAGGGGTGTCACGGGATGTTGCCGCCTGTGACTGGATTGGTTCTTGTTTATGTATTGTAATCAATTGATACACATTGAAATGGAAAAAATAAGATTCTTTGATTTAACATTTTTTTCTTTTCCTTTCATTCAGATCATCAATCATTTTTCAATCCCTTTCAAAGTTATGGAAGGATCAACTTGTCTGGGTACATCTTTGCCCACTGAGGAGTTCTGTGTGCCTCTGGACTCATATAGGTGATCAGAAACCTATTACTATCTTTGAGTTTGTTTATGTATAATTTTTTTCTACTTGTTAATCACACTTTTTGCTGACTTTTGCAAAGAGCACCGAAATAAAATACAGTAGTACACTCTGTTTGAAACCATGTTTCTCTCTGCTGTCCCTTTTAGGTCTGAGCTGAGCCTTCTGCCAATTACAGAAGAGAATGCTGATGATCAAGATCAAGAGTTCGACTCCTCAGAGGGCTTCAGTTATGAAGAGTTTAGCAACCAGCAGTTGGAAACACACCTCCAGCAGACCTGTCGTCATCGTAGGAATGAGGATAGAGTGCTGATGGTCAACATTGTGCCAGTGAAAGATGCTGTGTCATTCACACACACTGGAGATGTGGGGGATAACTTTGATGTGCCCTTTGTGCTTCACCTGTGGCCGTCCATCCTGTTACGCAACCTGCTTCCTTACCCCATCTCCTACAAACTAAAGGTAGAATGTGTTGCGTCACAGTACATGAAAATCGACCATATCATGGGTTGTCATGTGTCTTCATACTATTAATAAAATTCGCTTTTTCTTCAATACAATATTTTTCTATACTGCAAAGGTTACAGTCCGAAATAGTTGAAAAAATGTTTTAATAAAGTTATAATATTACATTCAACATTTAATGTTGCAATGCATTTACAGTCTGAAACTTTTAAAATTAAAGATTATTTTATAAGATGCTAACAAATGCACCAAAGAGGAATGTCAGTCTAAAAAAAACACACTTCATTTGTAAATTGTCCATAATAATGTTGACATGATTTGAAGCTAAGCTGTGCAAATCTACCCTTAGGGTCGTTTTAAGATAAAGAGTTCAAATTATTTCACATCACTATTGTAAGTACAGCAAATACTAGATAATTTTATTTTATTCCTGAATTTTGTCAGGAATTTGTTAATTACTTTTGACAAGCCGATCCTGCTAAATTCTTATGCTCTACAATCACTAATGTACAGTTTTCCTCTCTGACTGCTGTCCAACAGGACAGTAGAGTCTCTGACCCTGATACCATTCTGGAACCAGGCCACTCAGCCCAGCTTCACTCTGCAGTTGTGAACCAATCAAGTCTTGAGCTTTGCCTACTGAACTACTTGGCTCAGGACTGGTCTGCTGAGTATAGGTTGGATGCCTCTAGAATTTATTTGCTATGTATTAGTACTTAATAAATGTTATTGTGCCATTCTTGTCATCAAATTATGAAGCAAAACAGGAACATATAATAACATGTTTACTGTATCACCATTTCTGTTACCTAAATGAAAAGATGAGCCCATGTTTTTTTGCCATAACTTTTCTCATCAGATTTTTCTGTTATACAGTGTTCGCAGCGACCAGGAAGAGATCACCTTTATAGTGTTTCAGTCTCTACGAGAGGATGACGAAGATGGTCTTGAAGGGACAGAGAGGAAGAGGGCTGAGTTGGACATAGCATTGCATGTTAAATCTGAGGTGGGACAAATGGTGATGGCTATCCATTCTCCATACTGGATGGTGAACAAGACACGTAGGTTGTTGCAGTACAAGGCTGATGATATCCACCGCAAACACCCCCTGGACTACGACATGCCCCTCTTGTTCTCCTTCAAGCCTCGTTATTTCCTGAAGAACAATAAGGTTATAACTTTTTAAAGTTAAAATAAATAAAAATAATTAACCTGATGCTTTATTACATGTATTAAAGCATTGCCAGTCTTGCTTTTTCAAATTGAGAAATTTTTATGAGAAATTTTAAAAATGATGACAGTTTTAACTTTTTAAGGTCTCTGAAATTAAAATGTATTTGAAGGGAATCTATAAACACAGTTGATAGGTTCTCTGCTAAAATCATTATATGTAATTTTAATGTATTTTTTCATATGTGTTTTTGAGTTATCCTTGTTTAGGTTGTTCTCTTGAAACATCAAAAAGACACTGGAAAAATATTTTAAAAGACTTTTTTAATGCACCATTCAGTGAATTTGTCAAAGAAATTCTGTCACTGTTAAGTAAAAAATAAATTAATGTGTCAAACATATGTCAAAGTGAAAAATACTGTACCTTTGATTATACTCTGAAAGATTTATGAACTATACTGTACACTTTTTTGACATTGTTTCATCCCTCAGGTTCGTCTTATGATCTCAGACAGTGAACTCTCTGATGAGTTCTCCTTGGATACCGTTGGCAGCCATGGAGATGTCAGATGTAAAGGCCGTTACAAAGACTACCTTGTAAGACATTTGTTTTTTCGTCTTATTCTTAGGCAGGGGTTGTCTTCCAGTGAGCCTTTAATCATATCTTTATGTGTATGACTTCTGTCTGACTTCAGGTTGGCGTGAAGATCGATCCAAGCAGTTTCAGTCTGACCCGCATTGTGACTTTTGTACCGTTTTATACACTGGTCAACCGAACCAAACACACCATGTTAGTATGTGAAGAGGGGCTGGACAACTGGACTGAGGCTCTGCCAGAACAGGTTGGTTATTATTGACGATAAACTGAAATTGACTGTTTATGTATAACAAATCGGGTTTGTGAAATGACTTGATGTGCTACAATGTCAGTTTCAGTTTTTAGTTATATATTTTTAGTTTTTTCATTTTATGTTGTATAAGGCTTTGTTTTATTCTACACTCAGTCAGCAATTCCCTTCTGGCCTGAAAACGATACCAAGCGGCTAATGATCAAAGTAGACGGTTGTCTTTTGCCTCCTCGGACTATTGACTTCACACGGCCAGAAAACTGCTTATTGCTGCGTATGGACAACCCTGTAAGTAGACCAGCAAGCATGTGTTTATTCTAAGCATTACACGTCATATGTAAATACCTTTTCTGCAGCTATTATTAAAATTGATGTTCAGTTATAACCAAATGTATTCCATTGGCTTCTAGAGCATTTAAGACACCTTTATGTATTATATTTCCTAAATTACATTGTGATTTCATTCCCTTTTCTGCAGGTGAGTGGGGTAATTCTAGATGTTAACCTGTCAGAACATTCTGCCACAATTCGATTCTCTGAATACCTTGACGGCACAGCCCCCTTCCTTATTATCAACCACACCAAAGACCAGACTCTGCTGTTCCATCAGAGGTGAGAGAGCAGAATGCATACAGAGAATCATGTTTACTGATTTATTGAAGATCGTTTGGCACCATTGACCTCATCAAAGTAAAACAAATTTTTCTAAGAAGTTCTATAGGATGTCTTGGCCATCCTTTTGTCTGTGTCTGTTTTATTGCTTTAATTTTTTTTCTTATGTCTGTCTTACCAGTTTTTATCATCACATGTCTTCATACATAAGATTAAGTTTAGCAATTCATTGATTTGACTTTATCTTTTGTTGCAGCAGTCTTAAACCATTTTGTAAATACAGTAATATCTCTGTTTGCTTTGACTGATAAGGATTATTGTGTGTTGTGTTGTTTTGATGTTTTTGTCTTGTGGGTCACACAGTGCCCTGACAGAATCCACGTGGGTGCCTGATGAAGTCCTCGACCTCTCCTTCTCATTGGAGGAGGACAGGTAGATAGTTATAAAAAGTGGAATGTCTTCAGATACACTCTGATCTCTGAAAGAGAAAATAATAAAGAGAACATTAGAGCTAATTTGGAAGTTGAATAAATCTAATGTGCCATGTTAACTGTTTATTACCACTGTTCCTATCAAGATATCACATTATTTAATACATTTTGAAAAGAGAAAATGGTAAAATTCACAGATTTTTGACACTCAGAGAAGTGCTTTTGCATATATTGTGGGAGAATAGTTATCCTCACTAAAATTTTAGATTTGCAACATATAAAATGAGCTAAACACATTAACTAATGTATGTTGGGTATAGCAACCTTTTCTAAAGAAGTTCAACCTCCAAATAGTTTCCTGACAATGCTGTGTTTAGTAAAGCCGACAACATGGAATCACGGTCAGACTATCACTGATATCCCCTAGGAAATACAGGAGGTTAATTAATGTAAAAAAACACACATACAGAGTCTACACAAATAAAATATAGAGACTGAAATAGTGGTGGTAATGGTAAATTGTCAGTCTTTTTTTTTTTCATTTATGGAAGTTATGGAATCACAATGTTAAAAAACAGGAAAAGATTCCTTAACTTTTACCAAACTTCAATGGGTCCTTTCCTCGCCCGTGCAGATCACTCCCCTAGGTTCTCTGGAAAACCCACTGGCAAGAGCTCAGAAACACACAAATTTGCGTCAGTGTGACATCGTACTTGAGGGCAGAGTGTGGTCAGAGGAAGACTGCCATGATTGTGGTTTGTCTGTGTAATCTGCTCCTCAGATTACATCTTTTTCTGTTGATTGACTGGTATTGAAATCTGATCTAGAACCTTTCTTAAATATTAAGATAGAGTAAAAGGAGCAGGTTAGACATGTAAACCTAGTTTTTTGCTATAGCATGTTCCTTAGGTCTGTTATTAAATGTTAAATCATCTTTACTAGTTTTCGAGGCTGCTGACTGGACGGGGCTCTGCTGGTGGAGTCATGAATTTATGCTCCTTCCTGTGGTTCTTTTGTGCCATACTCTCTTGTGTTTCTTCTTTATATTATACCGTTTTTTATGTTCTTACTTGTATTCCATCTGAAATGATTGTATAAATTCATATTTAAACTTTTTCTCTGCAGAAGCAGTATACGGGATTTTCCTGCGTGGTTCCATACTGTCATATTTCTGCATGTTTAGGGGGATGGTTTATGTCTCCTATCAGATGGGTACTTTGAATGGGTATTGTGGCAGTAGATGCTTGGTGGCTGGGTTCTGTTATATTGTCCTTTGTTTGATTTTTATACTGTACTTCTTTATTTCATTATTTGCTTCCTAACACTACATTTCTTTATAGTTCATAGTCTTGGGTAATATTTCTGATAGGTTTCTATGTGTTTGTTTCATATGTGTGCAGCACTCAGAAGCTAACAGAGCAGGAAGAGCTAGAAGCAGGCAAAGCTGTGCACTACACCTGGGCTGAACCCACCGGGTCTAGAGAGCTCTGCTGGAACTGTGGTACTTACAGCGGGAAACTGAAGAGTGAGGAGGTATTCAACTGTACCCATGAGAAAATAACTGTTGTGGTAGATTAATTACACGGCATCAGTGAATGCATTAGCTCACTCACGGAAACCTTCTTGCCTTGTCGAGAGTTGATAGGGCTTTGTCCTTGGCCTTCTTGGTCATAACACAAGGATGGCTGCCTTCAGTATTCAAATAGTTTTAAGCTAAAAATGTGTCTGATGTACAAAAAGAACTTTGAGACGTCACCTTCAGTATTCAAGTATGCTCATGACTTTTGCATATATTCATTACTCAAGTTATAAAGTGGAGAAATAAAAAGCAAAACGTGTGCTAGGAATGACTTGAAGTCTCTAATAGCTACCTGTCTCCATGATAATGTCTGTTGGTGCTGACATAATAGGTTTACTTATTTTTATTTAAGACCAGCAGCATAGTGGTGAAATGGATTCCAGACTTTCCAGACAGTGTGTGTTTGATGATGCTGCACACTCACACTGATGGATTTCATGAAGCATGGTTGCTCTAATGAATTCTTTTTATGCCATTCAAAGCCATAAATTACTATATTTTGAATATAATTATGAGATACCAAAAAGTTTTGTGTTATTATGTGGGTTTCTGTACTTGTGTTTTTTAGGACCTGCGTGAGAACTTGAACAATGAGGGGAAACTCTTTGTTATCTCCTTTTATGAAGGTAAAGTGCCAAGAGTTTCAAATTCAATTCATAAACCCAGCCCTCTTAGATCCATTCTGTGATTTCATTTTACACAATCTGTTATTAATTTCAGTGTACTTCAAATTTACGTGTTTGTTGACAATGCAGTAATAGTTATATAGCTGCTAAAACTGTGAGAAAATTTAATTTACAAACCAGACCAGTGATCTCTGGTATTCATTTTTCACTTTGGAGATAAATTACATTTTGAAATAGTTTGGTTTGGGTTTCTTCTTCGCCCATAGGCCTCCAGCGAGTTGTACTGTTCACAGAGGAACGGCGAATCTTCAAGCTGCTTTGTGAGAGTGAGAAAGCACAGCTGGCTGAACAGGAAATCATCTTGTCACTGCAGAACGTTGGTGTATCTCTGGTTAACAACAGCAGCAGTCAGGAGGTCTCTTATATTGGGATCACAAGGTCTGTAAACCAGCAACCTACATATTTGTACACAATTATAAAAAGCAGAAAACTTGATCAAGACCAAGCATTTTAGATACTATATACGAAAGATATTTTTCTAAAGATGATCCTCAATTGTATTAAAAGTCTGTTCCTTCAAGATAAAATCCTGCAGTTTTTAATTTTGTT
The DNA here is from genome assembly GCF_040054535.1 of Antennarius striatus. NCBI lineage: Eukaryota > Metazoa > Chordata > Actinopteri > Lophiiformes > Antennariidae > Antennarius > Antennarius striatus. Next base: position 17,587,626 of record NC_090778.1, read on the forward strand.
GTTTTTTTTATCCAATCAATCATCCTGAAATGAAATGCCTGTGAACTTTTCAAATCTGTATGTGGTGATTTATTGCTCTTGTTTCTCATACCTTGCCATAGCTCTGATGTGGTGTGGGAAATAAAGCCTAAGAAGAAGGGTCGTTGGAAAACTCTGAGCACAAAAGACACTGAGATGCTCGAGAAGAGCTTCAAAGTGTACATCGAGTCTGGACCAGTTGACAACACCATTGTCGACCTGGAAAACAACTATCAGGTTAGAGGCTAAATATTTGTTTAGCTTTCCTGCTGTAACAGTCAGGAGTAGTTGATCTGTAATAGAAATGATCATTGGTCACAAGCCTCTCTGTTCAGTTTTGTTTGTGACTTTTGTGTAGGTGAGCTTTACTCCCAATGGCATTGATATGAGGATGCTGCAGCCATTGAACGCTCCTCTCAGGAGGCACTTCCTGCCTGGGGTTAAGGTGGAGTACAGCATCTCACCAAGACAGAGAGCCTACCGTGTCCAAATTCACCGCATTCAGGTGAGAGAAGTCAATTATAAGGGCAAAAACATAAACTTTACTTCCTCTAACATCAAACTTTGCATGCTATTGTACAGATCCAGAATCAGCTGCCAGGTGCCATCTTCCCCTTTGTTTTTTATCCAGTTAAACTTCCGAAATCCATCACTATGGATTCAGGTCTGTGTATCTTCGCTTTCGGCATCAGGTGCTGTTTATGTGCAGTGATTCAGACCATAATATGGTTTTATGTTCATTTCTGTGCAGAACCCAAACCTCTAACTGACATCAGCATTGTTACCAGAACAGCAGGGCACTCTGATATCACTCGCATCAAGTAAATGTTTTTTTTAATCAATTTGTTATTTTTCTGTTGAGATGTACGCTATCGTTTTTGCTGATTTTAGCATTCATTATATATACTTTCTGATCTGCCCCCTACAATCCCAGTGGAAACAGTTCTTGTTTTCCTTTGAGCCACATGCTAAGGTATAATCCTGCATCAACCATTTTCTCTTCTCAGATACTTCAAGGTGTTGATTCAAGAGATGGATCTGAAGGTTGATTTTGGTTTCCTGAATGCTATCATGGACCTGTTTACACTTGAGAATGCCAGCATCATGACCTCAGGACAGGAGGTCAGATACTTGCATACTCACAAATAACGCACCTGTTTTGTTCAGATTCTGGTTGACATAAGCTTTTGCTTACTTGGAGAATCATTGAGATTGATTATGACTTAAGTGACATTATGTATTCATTTCTTTAGGTGGAACTGTTTGAGAAGGATATAGAACATATGAAGACAGAACTAAACGATGGCTCTGCTGCTGACAACTCTCCTATCAGCCTGTATGAGTACTTCCACATTTCCCCCATCAAGGTTTGTAAATTGTACAACACCTCAAAAGATGCATAACTATAAATATTAACATTGAGACGTATCAAAAATCTATAGCCAAAGGAATGACTAAATTATACATCTGTCTGAATTTACTCACAGCAGAATCAGCCATACATAGTTTTTACTGTATTTATTTATATTCATGCAAAGTTATATTTTTTTACAGCTTCACCTGAGTTTCTCTCTGAGTACCGGAGGAGAAGATGGCATGAAGGAGAAAAGACAAACAGAGATCATTCCTGTCCAGTCCCTGAACTTGCTACTGAAGAGTATCGGTGCAACACTCACCGATGCGCAGGATGTTGTTTTCAAGTATGAACCTACTTGGGGTTCCAAATAGGCACCACAGTAATCACACATAGTAACATTTACTTTATTGATTTGTCAATTACTTGTTGAGGAATCTGTATTACTTTTTTCATTCTTTATTTTAGGTTGGCCTTCTTTGAATTGAATTTTCAGTTTTGCACCACCCAGCAGTTACAGTGGGAAGTCATCAGACATTACTCCAAGCAGGTAAGACACATGATCAGTGACAAAAGCATCATAAGTCAAAACTACATTGATTAGTTGGGTATTTCTCATTCACGTATGTAACCCTCAAGACAATAAAAATAAAACCTTAACCAACAAAGAGTTGGCTACGAGTCGGTTCACCAGTTTTTACATGTTCATGTTTCAGGCTATCAAACAGATGTATGTTCTGGTACTCGGCCTGGATGTACTCGGAAATCCTTTTGGACTGATCAGAGGCCTATCTGAGGGAGTGGAAGCCTTTTTCTATGAGCCTTATCAGGTATGATTGTAACACCCATTTTAAAGTCAACATTTATGTGCCACTCTGTCTTTGAATATGCTTAGGACTCCATAGATCTGTGTAAATATTTAAAGCAGAATGGCTGCTTAAGGCTCCACAAAGCTACTGGTATCGTGTTTTCAGTATTTAACTGTTATCTGTGGTTTTGCAGGGGGCCATCCAGGGGCCTGAGGAATTTGTTGAAGGAATGGCTCTTGGGGTGAAAGCTCTGGTGGGAGGAGCTGTTGGTAAGCATAGTGAACATAGGAAAACATTTATAATCACTGCCATGTACAGGTACGTTAGCAATGTATTCATCATTTGGTTAGGTTTTAATTGAGGTTGATGTAAACAACTCTTGAAGGTAAACCGAAATATTTTCTGTTCAATGAGAAAAGTTTGAGTTCTGTGTAAAATAAAGTCAGCTGCTCCTCAAACCTGAGGAAGCGTCTTGAGGCAAAACATCTTCAAGCTTTTCCTACCTGTCCAGCTAACTTTATTCAACACAGAGATCAACAATGACCTGGATGACTGAGAATCAATGGATCCATGTCTCTGTAAAAAGAAAGACCTTATACAGCTGTGGAAAAAATTAAGAGACTACTGCAAAAAAAACAAAAATTTTTCTGATTTTACTATTTATAGGAATGTGTTTTAGTAAAATATACTTCTTTTCATTCATTCAATTACTGCCAACATTTCTCTCAAATTCCAAAGAAAAATAATGGACATTATCACATTTATTTGCACAAATGGTCAAAATAACAAAAACGATGCCGTTTTCAGACCTTAAATTCCCAAACAAAACAAATTAACATTTATTTTTGAAAAATCACAACACTAATGCTTTAACTAATGAGGCGTGCTTGTGTTGGAATTCAGCAGACCTAGTGGAATGGCTGTTGTAGAGTTGCTGATTTCAGAAGAAAACTGAAGTGGTCTACAGTATTCATTTTTTCTAGAGCTGTATGTGTAGTGAATAATGGGTCCAGATCTTTGTTAAAAACTCATTAATTGTTATCTTGATTAAATTTGAATGCTAACAAAACAAAGGATTGAACAGATGAACATAGTAAATTGATTCACCCGACTAAGAAGAAGAAATGTTGGAGTTTATCCTTTTTCTCCTCCAGGGGGTATAGCTGGAGCAGCCTCAAGGATCACTGGTGCCATGGCGAAGGGCGTTGCTGCCATAACGATGGATGAGGAGTACCAGCAGAAGAGACGAGAGACTATGAACAGACAACCCAGTGGCCTAAAGGAGGGGTTGACCAGGGGTGGAAAGGGACTGGTGTCTGTACGTGTTCAGCTTGACTGACATAGCAGAAAAAAAACCCTGACGTGTTTTTAATGCAACAATATACCAGAATTAAATACTGTGATCTTTTTAACATATTAATATGAAATTATAATTTTCCTGGAAGAGGGTTTGCTGTCACCAATTCTTCCGTAAGGAGTGAACTGATAGCGATACTGTGCTTACCTTTCAGGGTTTTGTCAGTGGAATCACAGGGATTGTTACCAAACCTATTAAAGGTATGCTAAACCTGACCTGTGTTTCTATAATAGTGTTTGGCATGTGCGTGTATTAAAATCCAATCACGTAAATGTGCTGATATAAATTCGCACAATTAGGACTATGTAAGTACCAACTCTGCACCAGCCCTGTTTTCTTTTTTCATAAACAGGATAATTTTTGTTTGTTTGCAGGAGCCCAGAAGGAGGGCGCAGCAGGTTTTTTTAAAGGTGTAGGTAAAGGTCTGGTTGGTGCCATTGCCAGACCGACAGGAGGCATTATTGACATGGCCAGCAGTACTTTCCAGGGGATCAAGAGGTATGTTCCTTTCTGTGTATTTATTCCTATGGGTGTGATACAGCTCTCATGTCCTCATGTTTGAAGTTGTATACAGTATATGTGTATCTCTGTTTTGTGTGTGTGCAGGAATAAAATGACGATTCAACTGTGTCATGTCTCAAATTTAGGGCAGCAGAGACTTCACAAGATATTGAATCACTGCGTCCTCCTCGCTTCATCCACGAGGATGGTGTCATACGACCATATAAGGAGAAGGAGGGCTTCGGCAGTCAGATGCTCCAGGTGGGACAAAAACACAATTTGTTAATTTCACATAGTCTGACTTGCAAATAATGGTTGATATTCTTTATTTAGCTGAGATGAAGACATCTCCAACATGCTCTCAAAAACAGTTGCAGTGATTCACCATCTCACACACTTTGCACAAAGAAAGTCTTGCTCATGTTTCTTACTCCTGTACATCTTTACACATGTTAAACGTTTTAACATAGTCAGGGATGTTATTAGATTTTCCCTGTTTAAAGATCCATAGATGAGGGTTCAGTACACGTGTTTATGATTAATTCACCTGGGTGGATGTGTTTTATGTTGCTAAAAGGTAAGAAAAATACATTTTAGTTGTAACCACAAATACAGTTCTGCCTCTTTTAATTAATGAGCGATGGTTCACTTTTTGTCGGGACCTTATGTGGTTGTTGTGCTGGATGGAGTTGGTGCAATCTTTTGATTCTGATGCTTAGGTCAGAACTAAACATTGATTTTTGACAAAGATGTCTGTAGAATTCTGCCTTCGATTTGCAGAAAAGGGGAAAAAACATAGTAATTGTTAGTTAGATGTTGTGCTTCTGCTTCAGTTCCATAAATCTAAGGTCTACTGAAGGGTTTAAGACCATTCTCCCAAAAACTATTCCTTTTTGAAATATGGCGAGTCCTGTTCAAGTCATCAATATGAAATTGCCCAGGTTACAATTTTTTTTTTGGATACTCTGAAGGCCCTGATTATTGACTTCATCATATCATTTCCAAACCCTTCAGTTATCTGTCATATCCTGAGTAGAAGAAACATCTGCATCTTTTTCCCCTAAATCACTCACCTGTCTGTCACCAGTTTTAGACCTACTGATGGCTAGATTTGTTAGAATATTACAATGCTACATATCAGGCTTGTTTTTATTGTAAAAAAAAATACAGTAGAAAATCTTTGTTTTTACAAAAATATGAAAAAATATAATGTGAAGTAGAGGCTTCTTTAGTTTCTCTGGTGCTCTTTACTTGTGATAGCTTTATTATTATTATTGAAAGGTCATGGAAAACTGAAACTTTGCAGCAGGTGGAGATGTGTTTATTTGAAAATCCCAAGTGTGATTGATTTGGTTAGATTAGACTGAACTGAAAATGTATTTCTCTGACTGAAACCCAAACCAGTCCTGACTGCACACGGCAGTGAGGCTTTAGAGTCGATCCGCAGAGAACAGCAGCTCTGTGGGTACGATCAAGTCTGTGCTCTGCTCTGACCTTGACTGTTCTCTCTTGCCATGTCCACAGAGGAGAGTGTTCTACATTGAATGCAGTAGAAGTGACTCAGAGGATGAGGGGCATGACGAAAACTGACAGCTTTAGTGTAGACTTTGTGTGTGTGTGTGTGTGTGTGTGTGTGTGTGTGTGTGTGTGTGTGTGCGCGCATGCTTTCTGCAAGTTCACTTTTGAAAGATTTGTAGAAGTTTGAGTAATTGAACAATTGATGATGTGTGGAGCTTGACGGATGAGGCTGCGTTCTCAGGTATCTTCTGAAAATTGAATCTTTGTCTGAGGTTATTAAATACCCAGTTTTGATTCCTTGCCCTTCACAACTGGTTGGTGAACCAGTTCTGCTCCAGTGTTCTGCGTACACAAGTGTGATTTGGAAGTGTGAAGCTTCTAGTGTTCACACAAAATGTTTTGTTGTTGTTGTTTTTTGAAAGGGTTGGAAATATAATTTCTTCTATCAAATTTTTAGTTGTAAATTGTTTTGGAGCCAGTTTAGTCATATTTCAGTTTTCTGTTGGCTTTATATGTTAATTTTAAAGAATTAAGATAGAAAAATATACATATTTTAACTTAATGTGTGTTTTCTTCATTGTTCGTATCTTTCATTATTCATTTATTTTATTTTCTCACAAGCCTTTGAAGAAACCTTTTATTTCATTGTTTCTCCTTCACTGAAATCTTCCCATAGTCATAATTTGAATGTAAAGTTTTTGTTTCATCATTCTGTCATTCACTCTCCTGCCCACTTGTTCCCAATAAATGATCACTTTTTAAACTTCCACCTGCCATTGTCTTGGTTTCTTCCCACCTTTCCTTACCACTCTGGCATTTTTCACCTCCATGAGAATGACACTTTATACAGGTATTTATTTCTATTTATAGAGGAGCACGGTTGCAGGTCATTATAGTGTGCAGTCATTTGAAAATGTGTTTTAACTTTGTCTTTCCTCAGAAAATTGAGAATGGACGTTTTTCCAGGCACAGATACTTTGCTCATGCCATGGTCAACGATTCAGATTTACTCATGATCACCAAGAGGTTAGTGCTTCTGGCTGCTGAAAAAAGCCTTTTGACTCCATTAACACATTCAAGATAGAGTTGTGTCCATTTTTCACCAACCTTTAACGTCCAATATTTCACTCACATTGTGTATCTTATGCTTTATCTTTTTTTAGCAATTTTTTTGTGGTTTCTTTTTCAGGGGAATCTTTTTTGTGACCAAAGGCACGTTTGGTCAGCTGACTTGTGAGTGGCAGTATCTGTTCGAAGAGTTCACCAAGGATCCAATGATTGTAGAGAACCGCCGACTTCGCATCGAGGCCAAGGTGCACGTCTCATGATTAGTTTCAAGAGCTATCTTTTCCCCTGATATTAAAGGCAAAATTGTTTTTAAGAATTACAGATTTTTTAAAAAAGTGTTATCCAAATTAGTGCTCTAAATACCTTGTCTCTTGCACTGAAGGAAAGAGTTAAGTCTGTGTTCCATGCTAAGGAGTTTGGGAAGATCATAAACTTCAAAAATCCTGAGATTGCCACAGTAAGTACAATTCATGCATTATGAATTTATTTTATCCAAGCTGCAGCCTCTGTTTGTGATTGTGCTAAAATTAATTCTGGCTGTTTTTTATTTATTTTCAGTGGGTTCTTGCCAAACTGGAAGATGCAAGAGAGATTTTGCCAAAATACTAACCTATCAAAAGGGAAAAATTACATAAATAACCTACATGCACATCAAAATCTGTGTGCCAGTGCCTTTGCTCTTAACTGCATGCTAATTCTGTTTACCTCCAGGTGTGAGTAGTGGTTAAAACATCTCTGCCGAGGGTGAAAGGCTCCGTTCATATGTGTGCATGCTATTGAAGTGCTATAAACGGATGGCTGACTCAGTGAAGCTCGGAACGCGTTGAACCAAATTTTGTCTTGTTTCTTCGCTGTTGTTGCCGTCCTCCTTTTGCACACATTCAGTTTTCAGATCTTTCTCTTCAAGACTGCCTGTTCATGAAACACTGCTGAATTTGGATGATTCACAAAGACAGTTATCTTTTAATTTTTGATATTCATTCCAATATACATCCAAGGCTAATTTTATATAGTTATACTGAACACATTTCAAGTCCTGATCGGCTCTATTAGCAGCACTGATTCAGCGTATCAGCTATTATTGTAGCCAAATTCACTATAATCGATGTAGCACATTTAGTGTGGTGCACTGTTAATTATAATGAATTATGTAAAGGGAAACTAATCTGAATTTTCTTTATTAATGAATAATTGTTACTCAAAATGTACCATTTTGAAACCTGTCTATTTTTATTTAATTTCTATTTCTGTGTGCGTTTCTGCAACTGAAGACTGTTCAGAGTGTGATGTAGAGACGCATGCTATTTTTATACCGCTAAATCTGCTGTATATTAATCAAATCTAATATCCTGTCTGTATATACATACATCCATGACACGTAGGTCTGTATTGTGATGTTACAAAGTAAATATTGCACTTTTATGTTTTTGTACCACACATATGCAATGCCAATTATGATGATGGGTTATGCAGAGAAAAATATATTTAAAAGAATGAATGCTAAATATTATCAGCTGTTTACTCAGATGTTTATTTCAAAGGTTTGCTTTTGGTTTGGGTGCATAACTGTTTATTCTAATATTTTGTTGCTAAAGTTTGTCAAGGATGATGCTTTGGGGAGCAGAATGTTTCCTGCAGTCACATCATTTTATTGTCTCCATCATTTTACAAATCAAAAATAAAATTTATTTAAAATTCCAGGGTCCTTTAGTATATTCTATGTAGAATAAATAATCACACTCTTTGTTACATAACCTTTATTGTGTACTACAAGAATATTTCCATTAGCACTGACAAAAAGTTGTAGAGTAGGCTTCTTGGGTTATTTACATCTAAAACAAACTCAGCTTTAGCTGAATATCCTAAATAAATAGGGCACTTGCAGGCAAAAGGAGACAAGAAAATCTTTTCTAGCTATTATAAGACAAAATTCAGGACAAAAGAAAATCAGTAAAACAGTCATTTCACATTAGAAGTAATAATTAGCCCACACAAAAGGTCAGTAACATCACTTCATCAGTTTTTATATTCTGGTTTCTGCTGTGCATTTCTCTGAAAGATGGAAACTAAACTAAGAAAAACTTGTCTTGACAAAGAGATTGCACTGTATCCTCTGTAATGTTCATTTTCTCTGTACCTACACTTTTATGGGCACTCAGTGGTTGGAGGGAACTATTTAGCCTGTTCAGACCTCCGAGGAAAAGCGCTACAGTTTTCTCTAGGTCTTATATCAGAGCATTCCTCCTGTATCTGTCTTCTTGTTCCGGTCTACACCAGATTGAATTCCTTCAAGTTGTGTCTGAGGATGGTGTCTTTCACAGCCACAAAGACGAAGCGGATGTTCTCTGTGTCTGTTGCACATGTGAAGTGAGAATACAGCGTCTTCTCCTTGTCCGGGTTTTGTTCTTGATACATTTTCAGGATGAATTCTTGAGCTGCTTTCTGATCCTGCTGAGGTCCTGCAATTTAGGGTTGACATTACATCAGCTTATTTTAGACACATAAAACATTAATATTTCATATTTAAAAAAAAATCAACAAATGTCTGTTCTGCAAAGATTCTCATGTCAAGAGAAAAATGATTAATAAGGATGCTGGTGTAGGTTTGTTTGCACAAAATGTAAAAAAAAAAATGTATTATGAAAACCTATGAAGGTACGCCTACATAAATGAATAGAACAGTCCTTCAAATCTGAAGGATGTTGTTTATTGAACTGAATTGCATTATATAGAGCAGTATTTTAATTATTCAGTCCACAACCTGTGATATACAGTAAATGAGTTGGATATAATAATGCAAGATACAATTCCCCTTGTTAGATTCCCAGTGCTAGAACTGAGACACTTAAATTTGATGCTCCAAACTCAAACCTCAGGTGGTTCTTGCACACTAAACGTTCAAGCCAAATGCCGAAACAGCTTCACCTGGGTACACTGTGCATTATTAAAACGTAACTGCATGGTACGTATATTAAAGATCTACATATGACTTATGAGTAGGTGTGTTGCTCCAACAAACTGACCTGTGAACGCAGGGAAATAAGTGGCTAAATGAGAGTACATGATCTTCTCCTCGATGATGTCGGTCTTATTGAGGAAAAGTATGACAGAAGATTTCTGGAACCAGGGATATGTTATAATGGTTTTGAACAGGGCCAAGCTCTCCTCCATACGGTTCTGCAATGAAATAGCAGCACAGAAAGAAGACAGTTTGAGGGCTCAAAGCCTAGAGCATGATGAGCTGTGGAGCTGAAGTCTCACCTCATTGTCGCACTCTGCCAGAACCTGGTCGTACTCGCTGAGCGCCACCAGGAAAATAATGGAGGTGACGTTCTCAAAGCAGTGGATCCACTTCCTCCTCTCTGACCTTTGACCCCCCACATCCACCATCCTGCAGTAGCAATTAATCCCAGCAACAACAGAAAAATTATGCTACATGCCAGAATAAGTATAAGTCCCTGATTTGTCACATCTCACCTAAAGATGACATTCTCCATGTCAAATGGGTATTCTATGATGCCTGTGGTAGGCACTCGAACTCGAAGGATGTCCTGCAGGTCAGGTAAATATGAAGGTTGTGAAATTCGATCCAGGTTAGTGAGATAGCTGGAAAAAAAGGAAAAGGAAATGCAAATCTAAATAACAGCCTCAAGAAAAATTTAGGGCTATAACAAGTAGAATCCATGCTTACTTAGACACGACCTAGAGTATTAGTATTTATTTGTAATATCTAAATTTAAAAGGGTCACTGCAGAGCAGAGGAAGAAATGAGGTATATTTTATCTTGAAATGCTATAAATAACAAAATCATCCTAGAAAATTTTTTTGATATCCTGTCCACTCATCTTGATCACCAGTAGCTTCACAGAAATCAGGTCATTCGTGATGGTAATACTATTTTTTTGTTCCAATATTAGCTCATTGCATTGTCATTTTGTGATTACTCAGTGAAATGAGTCCACAGTTGCTGTAAAAACAGATTCCAGCAATCCTAAAACAATACTCAAAAATACAGTCTCTAGTTAGTTTTTCTGCTATGTTTAGTAAGTAATCTTCTCATTCTTTTCAATTTTATTTTAAAATGTCATGGTCTAAATATTGCCAAGACAAATTGGGTGATGGAATACTTAATTCTCTATTTCCTTATTTATGTATTGGTATTATGTCATTGATTTTAATTCACAACTGTTTGAATAAGTGCAATTTAGTTTGGATAAGAAATTTGTTGCTAAAACAAATTATGCAAACCTATTATCCTCACCGATTTTCAGTGGTTGCCATAGACGTGCCTGTTAAATGCAGTGCAATATTTAGCCTCTCAATAAACTCTGATAGTGCAAGGATTACGTTTTACAGAGAAATTACAGACAATCTATAGAGATACTTTCTTCTGTGGTAACATTTAGCGGAGCTGAAGAGATTGTTACTGTGTGTATTGTCTCTATGGCTCACTATTTGGTGGAGTCAGACAGCTGGTATTCCCGGCGTCGGTCATAGCACTCCTGTATCCCTGGATCGTTCCATAGACTGCTGATGGCTGCTGCCAGGGTTTCCTCGAAATCCTCCACCTTATCCACTTCCACATCCAGCACGGAGTTTGCATGGCTCTGTGGACCCAGAGACGAACATGGAGACAATTAGAAAAAGGTCCATCTATCATATCTCTAATTTCTTGTAATTCATGGAAATTGACCAATGAGAGGAGAGAAGTAGAAGGCTGGTTTAGATTCGCTGCAGATGTACTGTGTGTCCAGAGCAGCAGAATCCCTCTGTACTCTGTACACAATCTCAATAGTTTGATTTAAGGGCTTTATTTGTGAGGGTTTTGTTATGTTGATTTCATTTTACATGACGTACAAGTTGTATTTCAGGTTCATATTCAAGTATTTCTTTCGAAAATTTTGTGTAAAAACAACCCATTGTACTTTGTTTTTGTTTTTCAAAATTTGATTTGCAATTTTTTTGGGAGCCAATGTCAAATCAATTTTACTAATTTGGTCCTGTGTCAGTTTTATATTTTGGTGATTTAAAAAAAAAGTCCGATTTTCTACTAAAAAAAAAAACCCACTGTAGAAATAAAGAAGAAAAGCAAAAGTCTAAATGTAGTCCATATTCAAAAGTGGCAAATGGAGCAGACCCAATGTGACTCACTTGGTTCTGAGGATCACAGAATGATATGTTAAGGCTCTCCATGGCTCGGACCATCGTCTGCATGGACGTGTAGATGTTCTGGTAAACCAGCTTGGCGTAGTTCCTCTTGTCCTCATCTGTGTATCCACCTCCGTGGATGATTCTCATTTGTTTGATGAATGTACTCTTTCCACTCTCTCCAGTACCTGTTGGACACAGTTGGGATTTATTCCATATCATTTTACATTATTTATATATTTCCGTATTTACTATGCGTAACATGCTATTAAATAACCTGCAGGAGAAACATCTTCTGTTTGTGAGGGGAGGTAGGGATGTACACTTACGTATACCTATTATTAGAAATGTTTACTGTTAAAAAAGGATTACTCATGCATGCAGTTTAACTGTTTTTATTGTGACATCATACAAACGCCTCCTATATGTGTTCAAATTTATCTGGATCTGAACAATCTCAAAAGTGTAAAGTATCTTTTTTTTTAAATATATATTTAAATTGAATCATCAGTGAACTGCTGAAACCTTCATGTAAATGTAGATCAAGAAGTTGTCTATATGTCAAAGTGTTTACATCCTGTAAATGCATTTTATCACGTCTCTGGTATTCCTCAAGTCCTACAGCACCAGCTCCTTATGTCTCATTCAGACCACAGGCTGCTGGATCTATTTGTTTAACAAATACATGTTTGTTAGCATACTTGAGTATTATTGTCAAGTCTGCTTGAGTGTGTTTGTCTGCAGTCTCAATAAAGGTGTTAATGTGATGACATGTTTCCTGTCTGTTTTGCATGACATCATGAATGCTTGAGTCCCTCCATCTCAGAAAACCGGGGCTTAGGCAAAGTTTCCACATTTGAATTAAGCTTTTTTACAAGTCAAGTTTCTAGGCTATAGAGAGGGATTCGGTGAAGAAGGGCAGATTAACGATGAGGGAGGCAAATGAGTAAACAAGTAACAAGGAGAGAAAGTAAAACTGAGTTTGATGAGTTTTAAGTCCTTCAGAAAGAGAGTGGGCCTTTAATGAGCTGGGAGGCATCACTTATCAATGGAGCCATGCTCCGTCTTCAAAGTAAATTTCTAGCACCCAAATAAATGTAACACATGTAGCCTGATCATATGATTCCTTGACCATGAGAAGCTTTCTTTAGGAGCATAGTGGAATAATTATTAGTTTAATGGTTATTAGAGTAAAAAACATTTCATCAGTGGAGATTTTCTTGAGGATGTACCTTATTAACAGCTAACTAAGTCGGCGTAGTTTCAACTACAATTTGATCTTAGTTGCAGGTCTGTATTATTTGGTTTCTCAAAGTGAAGAATATTCCGTGAGTCAAAGATAACACTGAACATGAAAAACATCCATCCATCCATTTTTTTGTACATGAGGCGATCATAATCGTGAATGAAAAACACGTTTTGTATATATGACACACAGAAATGCAAAAGCACAAATCTATATTAAATGGGTTTTATAATGACTTTTGTTCAGCCACTGGGAGAAACACTCTTTCTTTTGGAACACTCCGTGAAAACATAACAGGCAAACCTCACACTGCTTTTGCATCTGTTTTGTATGAGGTGTACCTTCATCAGCTAGTTATGGTTTTCAAATCCACTTCTGACTGAGGCCCATGCATCACTACACCGCTGTGTTCAAGGCTATCTTGATCTTCGATGCTACAGGGAAACACCAAGTTTCTATATTCACAACATGAATCAGGGTCTCAACAGCTTTAGAAGTGGACAAAGAAAACAGAAACATGAGGATGTCTCAATCCTTTGAACCCTTACTCACTTAGTCTCTTTGCTGAAGTGCCTTTGAGCAACTCGGTGAGCTCATTGTCTATGAGCTCTGAGTGAACATCCCTTGTTATGGGTGCACGAGGCAGCGGTTACAAACACATTGAGCCAACGTCAGGGACTAAATTTTGAACTGTCTTATCTTTTTTTTTCATGTGCCTGATAGATCAGGTAGACATTAGGATCGGCAAGTCTGCTTAGCACGGAAAATCCACCGGTTCTCAACACATCTGATCTGAAGTTGTCCCCGATAACTGATTGACCCCTCGTTTTCGACACCAGGAATATACACCACAACCCTAAATAACCCTACAGTGCTGATGTCACCACAGGGATGTTACTCATGTCTGTTTCATGTCACATGAACTAAAACCACCCACTTCATTGGCCATGAAGACCGATTCATCCAGTTTACCACCAGTAGTTCATGAGCTGTCATATCATTGCTCACAGACGTCTGTGTGGACTTCCACTTAGTGGTGGAACATCAGGAGTTATCCGTTCCTGGGTCAGGTGATCCAGATATGTGAGCTGATTGGCCTGCACATTCCATTTAGGCATATTTCCTCACCCAACCAACATCATAATATTTGTTACAATTTTCTCCGGGATTAATAAAGTACTGTATCTATCTATCTATCTATCTATCTATCTATCTATCTATCTATCTATCTATCTATCTATCTATCTATCTATCTATCTATCTCTATCTGTCTCTTTAAAAAGTAAACAAAAAACACAATTCTGAATATGACCCTAATTCATAAACTATACATTGTTTCAATATCCTGTGTTGTTGTTTTATTTATTGCGTTTTCTGTTGTTTATTGTGGATTTTTGTTACGAAGGATCACATTGGAAATAAGCATGTAATCCTCGGCATCTAATTTTTTGTATGTACTATACATAAATGATTTTTTTTAACCAAAAAAAATTGAATTCTTCAAAACCTTTTCACTATTATTTTTATAGAGATCTTTGTTTGGAAATGGATAACGAAAAAAAACCCTAAATTGTTCCAAATACATAATGGCTGGAGTTTGATTTAATGTGTTTCTTTGAACTCATTTTAAATACACATTAACGTCAGAACGTCTTTTGCTGAAGGTTTTGAACAGCTGATTAGACTTGTGTCCATTAATAAAACTTGATCATTTAAATCGCGTCATCGGCTGTGGGACAGCGGCCCCTGAGGGCCCAGGGGGCCCGGGTCGCTCCAGGTGATGCTCACCCAACAGCAGCAGCTTCAGCTCCCTGCGGGAGTCCTTCTTGTCTTTGCGCAGCTGCTTCTCGATCTCCTCGCTGATCCTCTGGTTCTCCCGGTCCTCCGCCGACATGCAGCATCCCGCCATCCTTCAAACCGAGCTGACGACGTCAAAAAAAAAAAGAGGCTATCCGCTGGTCACCCTCTTCTCGTTTCACAAAGTCAAAGAGGAGGGGGACGCACAGTGCATCGTTAAAAGTGATGTCCTGTTTGTTTTTCTTCCTCTTTGAACGATAAAAAAAAAAAGTACATAGAAGGAAAATTAGATTTTAATATTTAAATATTCCGCTGTTAGAACAGAGAATGACTGTAAGTATGAAGTTGCGCTCTTGTGGTCCTCTCTGACCCGCTGCGATAAGATGCTGCGGTTTGTCTGGAGCAAGTGGACACTTGATGAACCCTCCAGGCTCATCCCGGGCGGGCGGGGCAGCGGCTGCACACAAGACAAGACAGCTGAAGTGGGAAGTAAAGTTCCACAGAAATAAAGGTGGCGTTGTCTTTATCTCCCAGACAAGCCTGTGGCACGACGAGCGAACGCCTGGTCAGTCCTCCGCGGTGCTTCCGACTGCCTCCAGACGCACCAGGGACCTACAGTTCTTCAATTTCAGCGCCTCTCCAGGGTTTATGGGAATTTTTCGCATCTTAGTTTCAGCATGACATGTGACTGACTGGAGGTTTAGAGCGTTTCTGGAAAATATTACAACTGTTCTTAAAAATTAATTTCATTTTCCGTGTAACTAACACTCTACGCTTGATGTAAAATTATTGGATTATTTCAACTTCTGTGCGTTTCATGTAACACTTTTTTTTTTTTTAACAGGAAATAAAAGAAAGCAGAAAGGAGCGACCATACATTTATCAGGCAAATACACTGATCAGATGGCAAACTGTCTGTTTTCTATGTTCAAAATAATAAACTAAAAAAAGTGCACAAAATTTAGTTATCAGTTATCCCTGAGAAATGGTTCCATGAACTGAGCGTGAGTAATGCACTCATTATTCTGAAACTCAAAAAATGAGAGAAAACAATGTAAATGAGTGGCAAAAATTTTCAACCACATGCAATGTATGTCCCTTTAGAAACAATAGGCCTAAAGTAATGCTCCTTTGGTCAAGCTTGTATAATCCACTCCAGAATCAGTCCTGATTTAATTTATGAGTGGACCACCGATCAAATAGCAAATGTAACACAGTCGTCCACTTAAAAAGAAACTTTCAAACATAGAAGGTCGGTAAAGAACAAGTAGTTACTCTCCTGACGTTAAATTGGGTATTGCATACAGCTATAAATAAAAACACAACAACCACACAATCTTTGGAATTTTTGTGCAATTTACTCTCCGTTAATCCACATGTTGCCCTCTTTGTCAACAGCGTTATCAATACATACATTGTGAGAGGTCCAGACTACTCTGCATCAACATGATTGCTTTGCAACAAGAACATTTACAAAAACAGTAAGACTGAACATGTTATCATCGGCGGGAACAGTTAAGTACAAAGATTTCATTTTTATATCAATTTAAGTTGGAGAATCTGGCTTTTTGATGATTTGTTTTCTTCTTAGTGATCTTTGAGAGATCATCTATGAACAGTGATTCTTCGCAGATATAAAAAGAAGCAGAAAATTAACTGAACGTGATGAATCCTCTGAACTCATAACCAAAAGCTGGTTGAAATCTAATTTATGGGAATGCTGTGAATATTAGGGATACATAGAAAACAAAGTCATCTAACAGGTTTTCACATCTTCCTCAAAGGATTCTCATCTACAGATAAAGAAATGAAAGTAACCTCATACAATAAGGGGGAAGGAGCTAAAATATCCTCAAAGAGGCAACTTTACAGAATAACAGGAATCACATCTGTATTCACTTCAACTTAGTTTTCAGACCTTATGAGAGGATTTTTAAAACAAACTGGCGTTCAAAAATATATGGCGATGACGTTTGGCTAAGCATTATGCTCATGCTGCAAAACTAGGCTCACAGACCTGAACCATGATGAGAAGATTTAAAGGCATCAAATTCCCACATTGTAGAAATAATAATTGCAACACCAGAGAAACAAAAAAGTCAGAGTCAACATACTTTAGAAAAGAAACCTGTTCATTCAGAAATATGATGAAAAAAAAAAAGTGAGTTTATGGCTACAAGAGATTTAACACAACGGTGAATAGATTGTTACAATAACTATTTCACACGAGCTGCTAATATGATTTGTAGGCATAGAAACCCAAAGTTATGCTCCTCAAACGTGACCCTGCAGTTTCAAACTTGGTTCTAAATATACTGGATGTAGAAATTTTATTCTCTTTAAAGAAGTGCATGAAATTTGTAACAGCAGCATGAAATCCCAATCCATGCATACTCGCTGGCCAACGCCTGCTGGAGCTCATGGCCTTAAAGGGATATTCAGCTTGATACGACTCACCTACTCTGTAAGAGTGGAGCACTGTGGAAACTGTCCTTTGTGGCCAATATCTATCAAACACAATTCAATTGGAATTTGCATTTTTTGCAAATGCAATGTAGATTTTTTTAAAATAATGAACCATGTTAATGTGAAATATGTGAACATGGATGGCCTCTGCACAGTTCAGTGATGCATGTGAGCAGCTGAAACAGATTCTTCCCTTCAAAAGGGACAGGTTCAACACCTCCACTGGCATAAACCTTAACACTATTGTAACACTGTGACAACTTGCCACACCCTTTTTTCTAATAGTCCCCACAGTGAGAAAGTGATTATTCTAATATCTTAATTTGCTTCAAATACAAGTGTTAACTGGACTTTTTGCCTGCCAAAATCAACCAAGCAATTTCAGCAGCTAGCTGAAAAAGTGAGGCTTGGTCGCCTGCCAGAGCGGCCAGTAGATGCAAAAGCACAGCCAAGAGTTGCAGAAAGTTTCTGCCGATGGTCGGAGTAAATTTGGAGTCCAGTCCAGATCAAGCTCATCAGGCAGTCTGATGCACTGTAATGCACCACTACGTGGGCTATAAGACAGGAATGTGATATCAATAAAAATTGTTTTGATTACAACTCACTCATGCCTGTGCTTATGATGTCCTAGTGTCATAAGAACTCCATGAGCCACACTCCACAGCTCAGAGACCCGCATGAAGTCCTCCAGACGCACAAAGGGACACTATTGGATGCACTGATTTCACCTCTCAGAGACATACGTGCCTTGCACTGGACTTAAGAGGCACAGCTTAATCAATAAGGCAATGTGAACATGTGAGCTGTAATCTTCCCTATGCCGTCATTTCATAAATGAAGTCCGCACTAATACTGTACACTTTAATGGAATGGTGCCATTCACAATGGAAATGCGATTTGAAAAATAAATATAGCACCTGGCCAAATGGTTTGCTTTGTTTTTTTTGAATGTTTGCGTATACTGATCAGGCATCAGCTCCAAAAATAATATAAAATGAAACCCTAAACAAAGAACACAAAAACACTCAGAAGAGCTGTTTGGTAGCAGGTTGGAAGTTTTTAGAATCACATGGGTTCTGGTAATTTAAGTTCATCAAGATTCAATACGCTGTGCATAATGAAACTAAGTATAAAACAATTGGAATTCATGTGTGACAAGATTACATCTACTGTATATGATTACAGCATTGTTCCTGAAGCCAGTTAGGAATTACGATTACAATTATCCCTGTAGACTGGAATCAATTCAATCAGCTGTTTAAGCATCGCCATACTGATCAATCTGTTGTTGGACACTACAATTTTCTTTATGCCAAGAAATAAAACTGGCAAAACCAAAAATGCACATTCTCCCCTTTAAAAACAAGGAAACAAAAGCAAACATGTAAATAACAGTTTTTCTTCCAAAAATGGATTAGCCATTGGACATACAATACAATTACATAGATACATATTTTCAATACTGCACATTCAATCTGCCAAAAAAGTAATGATTACAAAGCCAACAAAGATGCTGCCATATATATAGAGATGTATGTACAATGATTATAGCATTCATAATTGCACTATGCCTCAATAAATGTAAATTACAGGCGTATGTTCACGGGTATTGTTACCAAAAAAATGCTTTAAGTAAATTGGGAATGAGGAATTGCAAATCATAAGTGCCAACTGGAAACGTAAGGTCTTACTTTGGTACAAAGTGAACATCACCACTCTGCCTTTCCATGTAGGAATCAGCCAAATTCATCCTCGGCTACGGAACGGTCAGAAGTCAAGCTGTGATTGGACCATTATAAGGACACAGCCAAAACGTGCCAGAATTTGGAGGATCCACGAGTCAGTCAGTAAAGACAGTCAGTTGGTTTCTGCGTTCATCAGCTGAGCTCTTCTTTGTCTCAACACTTTCCATGTAATTAGTAAACAGCGCAAAAGTGGAGTCTGGTGCCTCAATTGTTTTGGCATTGGCAATAAATACACATATTACCATAATGAAAGCATTAATGTGGCACAGTCAAACATAATCATTTCATAACATTGTCTCATAAATTATTACTTCAACTCCTCTCAATCTTTGTAAAACAAGCAGCACCTTCACAATTTTCGTCGTGCTCCTCCTGGCCTGGTCGTCTCCAAGCCCACTCAAACCTCAGTGGAAACGTCAATGCCGAAGAGGTGACACATGACTGTCACTCAACAAACAACTCAGGCTACCCCAACCCCCAAATGTGGTAAATGCTCCTCCTCCTCCCGTTACACTATCACATGGTACCAAAATCGGGTTGATGTAAAATTAAGAATGATTGAAGGCGATGCTAAATCTAAAAATCACAGATCAAAGTTTATGCTCATTTCTCCAGAGAGTTGCCAAAAGGCGGCGCTCCGAAGAACGAAGGTCAGGCTGTCAATTGGAGATGTGTAACATCGTTTCTGGTTGGGTCAACAGGTAAACATTCCCAGGACAAAGCGTCAGAATGCACAGACATAGGAGGGTAAAAAAAATAAAAAAGGAACCAAAATCCTCCCCCACCTCCCGTTATTCTTGCTAATACAATGGAGGAGAAGGGGGGGGGGGCACAAAGTAGTTTCTTTCCTTCAGTAAACCCCCTGATCATAGCTGTACATTTTCAATAGCAAATCACTCCCCAACCCTTCTGAATGTCTGACCATACTCACTCCCCACATTTCATGAACTCCTTAAACAGCAAGATAACATTTACTGCTCACCCATTTTGGACAAAGAGATCAATAAATGGCAAATAAATTAGTATTATGCAACCATTATATATTTTTTTCATTAGATTTTTTTAAATGTGTATATGATGCATCTTTTCACAGCTCGTGTCAGTCAGTGTGTTTTGAGGGCCTCCTGTCGGCCGCCCTGCTCCGTTCTACACCAGGTTGTACTCCTTTAGGTTGAGTTGCAGGATGGTGTCCTTGACGGCAGCAAAGACAAAACGGATGTTCTCTGTGTCAGTGGCACAGGTGAAGTGAGAGTAGATGATCTTATCGCTGTCTGGATTCAGATCCACAAACATCTTGAGAATAAACTCTCTTCCTGCTTGGGCATCCCTCTGGGGACCTGAGGAGAGAAAGATGAATGAATGTACACTCCAAGAGGATCCAAGGAGCGGTTGTACTTTTTTTATTATACGCCATATATTCTTAGTACTGTTGGAATTTTTTTAACTGTCTTTATTCACTCATCCTTTTTAAAAGATGGTTGATGCCACTTGACTATTTTGCAGTTTTTAAAAGATGCCAAAACATGGCTACTGTCATTGAAAGAGTTTGGTGCTTTTACCGAACTTAAACGCCACTGTTCCCTGGTTTTGGCGTTCGCTCATAAAAAAGATCAGAAATTAGTCTTTTGTGCATTTATCTAAATAACAGGAATTATTAAAAGAATTCCAGTTTAGTGCCGGTTAATAAAATTACAGTCATCTGCAAAATTGCAATCATCTGCAATTTTATTAACAGTTTTACGTTGTCTATGAAAAAGTATTAAATTTAGAGAGAGGTTTCGTTCCGTGGCTGACAAAAGTAAGAATTTAAATCTACATGTAATCAAAAAAATATAATAATATTATATTGTTGGCATGAAATTGTTCAGGTGTTTTATTTGTATCCATTTACCACAATACAGCTGTTCTTATGGCATCAGAAGGCTTGAATCCCGTTTCTCCTGTTACTCACCATCATACTCTGGAAAGTAGTCGACCAGATGAGAGTACATAATCTTCTCCTCCAACAAGTCCTTCTTGTTGAGGAAGAGGATGACTGAGGAGTTTTGGAACCAAGGATATGTGATTATTGTTCTAAACAGAGCTTTACTCTCCTCCATCCGGTTCTAGAGAGTGTGGATGTGTGAGGAAAGGAGGAGAGGGGAAGTGAGACGGAGGAAGGAAGAGTTAAATCATTTCATTAAACCACAGTTATTTCATACTTGTGAGGACCAGGTTTTACAAAATGTTATACCACAGCAGAAGGAGAGCACGAGGCCACGTCGCCTTCTACACTTTAATTGCTACGCTGGCACTTAATTTCAGTTCTGAGCCAAACAAATGTTCTTAAAACAAGCTTCAGTCAGCACTGCAGTGTATTAACAAACACTGCAAAAGTACGACTGGAGAACGCACCTACGCCATGTTTCCACACCTGCTCATGAATCCATTTTAACAAACTCTGGCACACATGTTCCGTCATCTTGAGGAGGAGATGTGGCCTGAGGCTGTATTCAAAGCAGCTGGATGAACATTTACAAATGATTTCCAATGGAAAAAAACACGGCAAACAGCCGGACGGGAGGACAACCTGATTTCCATTGTTTTAAATAAGGAACAGCTTTGCATCTTTCATAAAACAAAGACGTCTTTCAAGAGGTCAAATTGTTGTTTCTTAATGAGAAACAAAGCATCAAACAGACAACAATAAGACATGCACAAAAAACAATACACTTTAGTGTGAGTTATTCATTCACCTCATTGTCTGATTCCACCAACACTTGGTCGTACTCGCTGAGTGCTACCAGGAACATGATGGATGTGACATTTTCAAAGCAGTGGATCCACTTCCTCCTTTCTGACCTCTGACCTCCAACATCTACCATTCTGTTGTGGCAGCAGCATCAGGGAGAGAGACAGAGACAGAGAGAGAGAGAGAGAGAGAGAGAGAGAGAGAGAGAGAGAGAGAGAGAGAGAGAGAGAGAGAGAGAGAGACAGAGACAGAGAGACAGAGACAGAGAGAGAGACAGAGAGAGAGAGAGAGAGAGAGAGAGAGAGACATAGAGAGAGAGAGAGAGAGAGAGAGAGAGAGAGAGACAGAGAGAGAGAGACAGAGAGAGAGAGAGAGAGAGAGAGAGAGAGACAGAGACAGAGAGAGAGAGAGAGAGAGAGAGACAGAGAGACAGAGAGAGAGAGAGAGAGACAGAGAGAGACAGAGAGAGAAAGTCATTAGAAGCACTGATGACTGTGTGAGAGAAAAGATATGGCAGGATAAAACAAATATACTGTATCGTGTGACCTTTTTAGGTATAAACTGCATGTTAGTGTGGCAGTGACGACCTTCTCTGTGCCATCTTGATTTACTTAGATAGAGCAAACGGTATAAGACTATAACCACAAACTGCTCCGGTCTGTTGAGTTGTGACATATACCGGTACTCCTGTTGTTTGATGATTTATCTTCTTTTAAACTGCAGCTCACTTCATCCTCTGCTCAGATACCAGAGCTCCCAGACCTCCTTCTCTCTCCATTTGCACATTTTTAGCTTCCTGTATGAGTTGGCTGCTAACACTACTAACTACTCCTATGTAATATGTTGAGTGTGATTAAGTCGTTTTTTAAAATAATTTTTTGTAATCATGCATATAGATATGTAAGTGCAGAACAAGTTTCTTGATGGTTCACATTATTTCTGTATTTACCTGAATATGACGCTTTGCAGGTCAAACGGGTATTCAATGATGCCCGTGGTGGGAACTCGAACCCTCAACACATCCTGCTGAGTAGGAAGATAGGCTGGCTGTGCGATCCGGTCCAATGCGTTCAGGTAACTACAGGCACACAGCGATTAAATGAAACTTTTTTTTAACAACAGGAACCCTCTGAAATATAACTAGCACTTCATCACTGTCTTTTATCACTGTCATGTACTTTACCTTCAACATTTTGTGTTTTCTCCTCTGTCAACATCACAATGTCTAATTTTAGCATTTTCATGAACTGTGTTATATACAATACATATTAGACTCACTATTTAGTGGAGTCTGACAGCTGGTATTCCCTCCTTCGATCGTAGCACTCCTGGATGCCCGGGTCGTTCCATAAGCTCTTGATGGCGTCAACGTACGGATTCTCAAACATGTTGACCTTTTCTACGTCCACCTCTCTCACAATGTTAGCGTTTCCCTGAAGGGGATCAAAGAGGAACAACTGAGACACAAATCTTTTTTTTTAAAAGATGAAGTAACACTTTTCATTCGCTCATACGTCAAGATTTTATTGGTAATCTAAAACCACAGTAACCATGAAGAACATTCATTATGCAGATGATGCAGTGCTAATTATCAATCATTCACATTCTATATCCAGAAGTTGCTTTGCACCCCGAGGCTCAGCATGAGCCTAATATCTGAAACCCAGATCTCACTGGGTCAACTAAAGGGAGAGCTTTGCTGTCCCAGATTCCCATTAAAACTGTGTCCCATGACAAAAGATCAACATGTGCCCGATTGGTGAAATGGTTTCATTCTGATAAAACTGACGGTGATGGATTTTAGGATTCTTTTAAGGGTTTGAATGTTTAACTGAAACAAATAACATCATCATAACTTAAGAATATGAATATGGATGTCAAAAAAATCCAAAAGCTCAAACCGACATATAATGGAATAAGTTTTAATCCTCAAGTCAAAGTTTGATTATTCTTTGAAACCTATAAATGACTTCATGATTTTTAAAGTGCTTATTTTTTTTTTACCCCAAGGATCACAAATATAAATGTAGCAACTAAGACAGGTAAGATGTCAGATATGACAAACCAGATGTCCAGCATGCATGACACTCTTTTTGAGGTTGGGCTTGTTCAACCTACAAATCTGCAATTGTGACATGTCTGACATGTCTGACAACCAGCCAGTGTAAACAGAATCAACAGGTTTCTCTTTCACTTCCTCTGCATTGGTTCAGCCCTTTGAAGAGGACAAGCAGTCCACATTTAAGCTTAATGTGTAAGAGTCATGAACTACGATCTATTCCAGATACTGGATTCACTTTACAGTGAAATACACAAAGAAAGAAACCTTTTAGTCATTATTTTATTTTATTGCACTTGCATATTTGCAAGTGCATATTTGTACTGGATTATAACTGAGATCATAGTAGGTGACAGTGCCAGACTAAATGGTCACATTCAGTTTAATTTTTCTTGAGCAAGGAGGATAGCTTTGGAACTGAGTTGGCAGCTTTTTCTGCACTAGGACGATGTGTCTAGGTTGTTTGTTAAAATGTAGGGGGAAAAAAAATCCCATTTGAGCTTAGAGGACTTTTTTTTCTGTTTGTTAAGGCATCAAAAAGAACATTGATTCTTTCTTTATATTGCATCAAAATTTTTAACATACATAAATGAAAGAGGACAGAAAGACTTTCTAAAGTGATAATCAACCAACAGACTCAAATGTGTCCTTTCTTGAATAACCCTAACTCATAGAAGTACCGAAGCATAACCAAATAATTTACAAACAGAGCACTTTAAGGACACAGGAAGTGTTACAAAGCGACAGGAAACAATTATGGATGGCTGCTCCAAATAAGATAGATGACACTAAAAATATACAAGGATAATGCAGTCACTTTGTTGTTTCTTTCGCTCTTCTTTCGCTCTCAAATACAAACTATGAAAGACAACAGTTGTTATTCCGGTGGAGGAATATGACATGGGTTGAGAGAAAAGGCCATTTACCTTGTTGTGCTCATATTTGTAGGGTATCTTGAGTGTCTCCATGGCTCGGATCATTGCCTGCATGGCTGTGAAGATGTTCTGATAGACCAGTTTGGTAAAACCCCTTTTGTCCTCATCTGAGTAGCCGGCACCATGGATAATCCTCATCTGTTTGATGAATGTGCTCTTCCCACTTTCCCCAGTGCCTGAGAACATCGACATGAAGAGGGAAGAAATGAACAGAAAGAATTTACTTTCTAGCTCTGTGCAGGTCTTCGTTTAGCTAAAAAGCACATTTCGATTCAATGAATTGCTTCAGTATTTCCTCAAGCAGTGAGAGGAAAACTGTAAAATTATTCAAATACCATGACATTCTTTCAGATCAGAATCCAGACCTTGATCCTCAGTTGCATGTCTGGGTGAATGATAGCTGGAACACTTAACATCAGACAACATTTTTCCTTTAGAAGACACAGTCCATTGCAAATGAAGGGCCCATTAGCTGCAGTGATTCAACCGTCATCACTAGAAGAGCACTGGCCATCTTCATGATAAGGTTCTATATGTAACATTCACTACCACAAGATGTTGCACTTGAGCACCAGTATCTCAGATCAAAACACCAACTGTGCTGTCTAGTAACCCTCCGTGAGGTAGTGACACAAGCATGAAAGACATCCAATCCTCCTCACTACTGGAAGATTTCTACCTCACCATTTCTCTCTCTCTCTTATGTACTAACTCTCAACAACTGGGTACTAAATATACAAATGAGCAACTGTTACAATAACTGTGCAGTCATGTCTGACTGAATATGTCAGAAACAATGAACTTGTCTATATGATAAAACACAATAACAGAAAGAATCATCAATGTAACCTATTCCATGTCAGGAAATGGATGAATAGTGAAGTCAGAAAACTAAGACAATGACTCCACATTGGCCTAAAGACCGCACATAGGTGATACTTCACTATGGGCTTGTCAATATGAACAGCCTTTATCCCATTGCTCTCTGGGTCAGTTGTTCCATCCATCCATCCATCCATCCATCCATCCATCCATCCTCTTGTAGATGAGATGATGGTAGTCTTGTCTACAGACTCTTTTTCTGCTTTGCTGGTCACAGGTATCTTCTTCTTTTCCTTTTGGCTTTTCCCTTCAGGGGTCGCCACAGTGAATCAATTGCCTCCATCTAGCCCTGTCCTTTGCATCCTCTTCTCTCACACCAACTACCTTCATGTCCTCCCTCATTATATCCATAAACCTCCTCTTTGGTCTTCCTCTAGGCCTCCTGCCTGGCAGTTCAAAACTCAGCATCCTTCTACCAATATATTC
The DNA here is from genome assembly GCF_040054535.1 of Antennarius striatus. Lineage (NCBI taxonomy): Eukaryota > Metazoa > Chordata > Actinopteri > Lophiiformes > Antennariidae > Antennarius > Antennarius striatus. The sequence goes on from NC_090778.1 coordinate 17,613,686, forward strand.
ACTATCTCTCCTCTGGACATGTCCAAACCATCTCAGTCTGGCCTCTCTGACTTTATCTCCAAAACCAGAGGGACATGTGCTGTCCCTCTGATGTACTCATTCCTGATCCTATCCTTCCTGGTCACTCCCAAAGAGAACCTCAGCATCTTCATCTCTGCTACCTCCAGCTCTGTCTCCTGTCTTTTCCTCAGTGACACTGTCTCTAGACCAAACAAAATTGCTGGTCTCACCACAGTTTTGTACACCTTTCCTTTCATTTTAGCTGAAACTCTTCTATCACACATCACACCTGACACTTTCCCCCACCCGTTCCATCCTGCCTGTACACGCTTCTTCACCTCTTTTCCACACTCTCCATTGCTCTGCACTGTTGACCCTAAGTACTTAAAATCCTCCACCGTCTTGATCTCTTCTCCCTGTAACCTCACTCTTCCACTTGGGTCCCTCTCATTCACACACATGTACTCTGTCTTACTGCAGCTAACTTTCATTCCTCTCCTTTCCAGGACAAACCTCCACCTCTCTAGCTTCTCCTCCACCTGTTCCCTGCTCTCACTACAGATCACAATGTCATCTGCAAACATCATAGTCCATGGAGATTCCTGTCTAACCTCATCTGTCAGCCCGTCCATCACCATAGCGAACAAGAAGGGGCTCAGAGCTGATCCCTGATTCAGTCCCACCTCCACCTTGAACCCTGTCTGTCACACCTACAGCACACCTCACCACTGTCTTACAGTCCTCATACATGTCCTGCACCACTCTAACATACTTCTCTGCCACTCCAGACTTCCTCATACAATACCACAGTTCCTCTCTGGACACCCTGTCATAAGCTTTCTCCAGATCTACAAAAACACAATGCAGCTCCCTCTAGCCTTCTCTGTACTTCTCTATCAACATCCGCAAAGCAAATACTCCATCTGTAGTACTCTTTTTTGTCATGAAACCATACTGCTGCTTACAAATGTTCACTTCTGCCCTTAGTCTAGCTTCCACTACTCTTTCCCATAACTTCATTGTGTGGCTCATCAGCTTTATTCCTCTGTAGTTTCCACAACTCTGCACGTGTCCCTTGTTCTTAATAATGGGGACCAGCACACTTCTCCTCCATTCCTCAGGCATCTTCTCACTATCTATGATCCTGTTGAACAACCCAGTCAGAAACTCTACTGCCACCTCTCCTAGACACTTCCAAACCTCTACAGGTATATCATCAGGACCGACTGCCATTCCACTCTTCATCCTCTTCAGTGCCCTCCTCACCTCATCCTGACTAATCTTTGCTACATCCTGGTCCACAACAGTCAGCTCTCCTAGTCTTTGTTCTCTCTCATTTTCCATGTTCATGAACTCTTCAAAGTACTCTTTCCATCTTCCCATCACACTACTGGCACCTGTCAATAGACTTCCGTCCCTATCCTTAATTACCCTAACCTGCTGCACGTCCTTCCCATCTCTCTGTCTTGCCAACCTGTATTGATCAGTCTCTCCCTCCTTACTGTCCAACCTAGCATACAAGTCATCATAAGCCCCTTGTTTGGCCTTTGCTACCTCTACCTTCACGTTACGCTGCATCTCCCTGTACTCCAGTCTACTCCCCCCAGTCCTCTCAGTGTCCCTATTCCTCTTAGCTAACCTCTTTCTCTGTATACATTCCTGTACCTCCTCATTCCACCACCAAGTCTCCTTATCTACTTTCCTTCCAGATGACACACCAAGTACTCTCCCACCTGTCTCCCTGATCACATTAGCTGTAGTTGTCCAGTCATCTGGAAGCACCTCCTGACCACCCAGAGCCTGTCTTAACTCCCTCCTAAAAGTCATGCAACACTCTTCCTTTTTCAGCTTCCACCATTTCGTCTTCTGCTCTGCCTTTGCCCTCTTCATCTTCCTCACCACCAGAGTCATCCTACACACCACCATCCTATGCTGTTTGGCTACACTCTCACCTACCACTACTTTGCAGTCACTGATCTCCTTCAGGTTACACCGTCTACACAAGATGTAGTCTACCTGTGTGCTCCTACCACCACACTTATAGGTCACCCTATGTTCCTGCCTCTTCTGGAAGAAAGTATTCAATACAGCCATTTCCATCCTTTTTGCAAAGTCAACTACCATCTGTCCTTCTGCATTCCTCTCCTGGATACCAAACCTGCCCATCACATCCTCATCACCTCTGTTACCTGCACCAACATGTCCATTGAAGTCTGCACCAATGACAACTCTGTCCCTTCTAGGCATGCTCTGCATCACTTCATCAAAGTCCAACCAGAATTTCTTCTTCTCCTCCAGCTCACATCCTACCTGTGGAGCATACCCATTAACAACATTGAACATCACACCTTCTATTTCTAGCTTCAGACTCATCACTCTATCCGACACTCTTTTTACCTCCAGGAGATTCCTAACAAACTCCTCCTTCAAGATAACTCCTACTCCATTTCTCTTCCCATCTGCACCATGATAGAACAACTTGAACCCTGCTCCTAAACTTCTAGCCTTGCTACCTTTCCACCTGGTCTCCTGGACACAGTATGTCTACCTTCCTCCTCTGCATCATGTCAACCAACTCTCTACCTTTTCCTGTCATAGTTCCAACATTCAACGTCCCTACTCTTAGTCCTATACTCTTGGTGTTCCTCTTCTCTTCCTTCGTGCAAAAGCACCTTCTTCCACTCCTTCTTCGACCAACAGTAATCCAATTTCCACCGGCGCCCTGTAGGTCAACAGCGCCGATGGCGGTTGTTGTTAACCCGGGCCTCGACCGATCCGGTATGGAAGTCATAGCTTTGATTCGCATCTTTGATTTGGCAAAAGTTTTGCCCTCTTGCGGCTACATTTGTGGGTTACATTTATGCTGGAGTCTATTCCAGTTGACCACGTATCAGGGGTGGGGAACACACCAGACTTGTCATTGGTACATCGATAGACAAACAAGCACTCATGCATACACCTACAGACAATTTGACATGATCAATCCACCTAACCTGCATGTTTCTGGAGGTGAGAGGAAGCTGGAGAACCTAGGGAGAAGCCACGCAGACATGGGGAGAACTTCTAAACCCCGCACAGAAACAATTCGAGCCCGGTATCTTCTTGCTGTGAGAACACTACCCACTGAGCCACAGTGCAACCCTTTGGATCAATTGTTAATACAGTATATATTGACACATCAGCTTTAAGCTGCATGGGTAAAATAAGCTAATGATGTAAAGCCCAAGAAAATTGGATTTGACTGTGTTTGTTATAAAATATTTGTGTACATTTGGACAATTTTCCTGAGAGGAAAAACTGAATCTTGACTCTTTGTAATGCAAACATGTTATCTTGGAAGAAACACCCACTCACAGTCAGTCACACACGATATACAGCGAAGGCACATTCACATACAGTTATGCACTCACTCATGCACTGACTCAGTCAGATATATTAAGTGCTAGCTACTTTCCTTTCAGCAAACATCTGCTTCCTCTCAGCGGTGACAGGGACTACTTGAAGTGAAGAACTGACAGTTTCTCTTTGGTTTAGTCTTGGCAGACCAAAAGAACTGTCTAACTTTACCTGACCACTCATACCCTGTGTGTGTGTGTGTGTGTGTGTGTGTGTGTGTGTGTGTGTGTGTGTGTGTGTGTGTGTGTGTGTGTGTGTGTGTGTGTGTGTGTGTGTGTGTGTGTGTTCTGCACGGATAGAGGTCAAGACATGTATGCTGCATTCCAGAGTAACCACTGAAGTTTTTTTTTTATAATTTGTGAATACAAATAAGAATACAAACAAACTAAAGGAAACAACCACAAAACGCGTGTCTTTTTGGGCCCTACGCAGTATATGCAAAACTTCATTGATTTCCTGCAGTGGTTGTAAAGAGATGCAAATAGATGATTGCCTGTTACAAAAAAGCAGATAAGAGCATCCTTAAATGTCTCATTTGACAAGCTTGAGAAGTACTAGACAGAAAAAAAAATTGTGGTTCCGGATTTGAGATAACTTTAATCATGGTTTCATCATTCCTATATAGCATTATTATATCACAGAATTGCTTGCTCCTTTTTATGGGATATTTTTGATACAACACATATATTAGATTTCAAAATTGAACACTGTTAACAGTCCAGTCAAAATAGAAATCTATTATGAGTCTTGGAAATTTATTGATAAAATTCTGTGATGCATTAGATTTCTATTTGCCACATCAGCGTAGCTATGTTTGATGCTTCACCTGATAGTCTAGTTTTCTTACATAACTGGCACATGGACAGTCATTAAATCATTTGAAGCCAGCGCAGGATTCTTTTTTCAACAAGTGTTAACTTTCCTAAAGAACTTCTCGAAAACAAAATTGTTTTCACACACTTAATTTCATATGTGCATTTAAAACAATGATAAAAGTTATTTTTTGCCACATCAAATGTAACTTCTGAAAAAAGACTAAAGTTACTGAGTTTCACCAACATTCTCTCTGTATTTTGTCAACATGTAATCACTATCATAGTGGCAAAAACCAGAGCACTACTTTTAACACACATTCCTAATAATGTCACATGCACCAATTTTTAAACACTATAAAATACATCAAAATTACACACACTATAAAATACATAACACACAGACCAAGGCAATGTTTATTGGGGCTCACATAGTTAGATTTTCAATGGCTTGCTAATATTACATGTTATCACTACACAAATACTTCACCCTTGCACCACACACTTGCCCCAACTTAGATAGACAACTGCATTAACCTCAGTGGTGAGTTGTTAAGAACCAAGAAAAAAAAAAAGGAGTTGTGCAAGACTTAATGTCATACGACATCCTCCATAAAAACACAGTAGACGCATTCCGTTTCATAGACGGGCAAAAGAAGACAAGAAAAACCCTTAAAAGCCTAAACTAAATATTGGGGGGAGGGGGTAGATTTTACAGGAACAAATGGCCTGAGTCTCTCACATATGGCACACTTCAAAACTTTTCATGCTTGTTCAAACCCAGACAAGACCCTGAGAAATGGGTCATAAATCTCTACACAGGCAAATTTCAAATTTCTTTCTTTCTTCGGTTTTTTCCAAGTTTGTCCTGCTAAGGTTTGAAAAGTGTAATGTTATGGGGATCCATACATTAAAAAAATGTTCCTCACAGAATAAACTTGAACTAATTCATACAAGAAGTATTGTATGCAGCTACTATGGAAGAAAGCAAATAATTTAATTTAAAAAACAAACAAACATAAAAAAGGACACATCTTCTCTGTGTCTGTGCATTGATTGACACAAACCACAAACACAAACCATAAAAACAAAGGCATATATGAAAATAATAACCCTATCAAGTGATTTTGGTAATCACTTAAACGACTGACTTGATAGACAAGGGGAAAGTTGAAACGCAGTAGGGGTTCGTTCAAACTAGAAATCCACATGGTTAAATGGTGTTTGCAATGTAGGGCTGATTATATTTTCCACAGCTAATTCCTGTGGGTATCAGATTGATTCAGCAGTAGTGGCTAAAGTTCTGACTGCCTGATACCGATTGTTACAATGATCTCAACCAGTATTCAGTGTGAATACATTAAGATGGAATGCTTATGTTGAGGACAACTCGCTCAGCAGTAATACAGCGTTGTGATGAAATCACCTCAATGTCTTCCAGACCTGACTTATCCTAGATACACTGCTGATATTAAGTCAAGTATTTGCTGCGTGAGCAGCATGACATTGGACTTGTTGTACTAGAACTGAGGAATATTCTACAATTGTCATTAAAAAAAAAAAGAATTGTTTCAGCATCCATCTCTAATGCCGCACTTTCTGTTGCCGAATTGTTAACATGACTGAAATATCATCACATGAATCATATGACATCTTTAGTGTTTCTTGTCATAATTACAACCATGTGTTTGTTAAAAGTCGACTAAAAGCTTGCGGTGGACTTTGTTCAGTCGCAGCCTTGACATAGTTCCCACGGCTTTCATGTCTCTGATAAAAGCAGCCAACAGTGATCGGTTGGACCAACACTTTCACAAAAATTGTTGATAGATGAGTTGCAATGTTTTATGACTTTTCATGACTTTAGAGGTTATTCCAGGATCAAATGAGTGCATTACTGTTATGCCTGTTCTAATGTTTGGAGTCCAATATGCAGTACTGCAAATCATGTCATTCCATATTTTTCTCAGTAACCAAAAAAGGGGAGCAGGGATTATAAATTAGGCCCAATTGTCACTTGGGGATTCAAACTGAGCTGTGCCACTTTTTTAATTGAGCAAATTGGAATCACTTTACCATATTTGACCCTTTTGACTGCCGCAGAGGTTTGATACCTAGAGACCTAAACTAATAGGTCAGATATGTGCAATACATGTAGAAATACAACTGCAGCAATTACACACACTAATCAGCCATAATATTAAAACTACCTGCCTGATATTAGCAGGTCTGTAAAATTATAGGTTTTGTTGGGGTGGCATCCTAAGGAGTCTGGCGCCTGCACGATGACAATGAACCCTTTGGTATCTGGACTGGAAGATGAGGCCTCAATGGACCAGACTTGTTTCAGTCCTGCAGACAATTAGACATCTAGGGCATTTGGGGACAAGGTCAGGACCTTGATATTTTTGTCGTGTTACTTTTGTACTGTAAAAGGGTAAATTGTACTACTAGATGCAGGGATGGAGCTTGGGGATCTCATCATTTCCCACGAGGGGGATGTAACTGTACTGCAGTGGTGTTTGGTACCTGGTACATATCCACACCCGCATGAATACCAGGTTTACTAGCAGAACATTCTTAGCAAAAAAGGTAAATTACCTCTACTCATTAACGGTTTTAGTGTGGCTGATTAACTTGTGTCTCATTCAATTTTGCTGCAAGCTAACATCGAGATCATTGTAACAATCAGATAGGATGGATTTAGGTTAAAGCTGACTTGAGACAAAGGGGCTATATTAAAACATTAATTCAATCATTCATTCATTTTCACAACCGCTTCATCCGCTGTCGCGGGACACTGGATCCTATCCCAGCTGACAAAGGGCGTGAGGCGGGGGAAACTTCGGGCGCGATGCCAGTGTACTGCGGAGCCACACAGAGATGCAGACAACCACGCACGCACACACTCATACCCAGTCAATTTGGAACCAGCCAGTTAACTTGGAAGTGTTTTAGGAGGTTGGAGGAAGCTGGAGAACCCAGAGAGAACCCACCCAGACACGGGGAGAACATGCAAACTCCGCACAGAGCGGGACTTGAACCCAGAACTGCCTTGCTGTGCGGCGACACCCTATCCACTGCGCCACCGTGCCACAAATTCACAATTCATGCCAGCATTATGGAGGTGTGGCTCAACCAGTCATTTTTGGTCCAATCTATTTATTCATAAAGTCAGATTACATAATGTATTCCCTTCTAGACACTGGTCACTATGTTACCATTCCTAGACTAAGTTAACCCCCCCCTGCATTATTCACATTGAATTTCTCATGACTCTACAGGTTTAAAATCTCTGCTAACAGAGCCAGTTTCTACCTTCCTGGCCCTGACGTCTAAAAAAACAAACACCTGGAGGTGAGCTGACAGTGGGAGGTGTCAGCTCCTCTGGAGCACTGCCGAGGCCACTTATTTGGGGCGCACCACAAAGGAGCTCCCCACCACTCTACCTACTCTGAATGCGTACAGGCCCTCTGTGTGTGTGTGTGTGTGTGTGTGTATGTTTGTTCAGGGCCTGTACATACTAACATATGCATGTGATTGGACCAATTAGAGAGTGCTCTTAATTTCCTTTCGGGGATTACTAAAGTGCATTAAATTAAAATTAAATTTTCCTCAAATACAAAGTTAACAGGGGGTGCCCTCAAAAAGCTTTGTCCACCAATCCTCCGGCGGAACGACTCAGTCAATGAGCCTCGATCAGACAACAAGAGTTTACAGGCTCACTCCTAAATATGGTAAACCCTCTTGATTTCTACTGGGATGTAAAGGGAGAGTCCCAGATTAAGTCTCTGTCCACACAGCAGATTAGCTCCTCTTTGATAGAAACAAGTCAAAGATAATATCCAGCACTCGCTATGATTATAATTATAATCTCACAAAATTTTATTAGGTTGGATGTGTATGTTTTTTACACATGTCGTGACAATTAACAAAGATGTACAACATCTCTCATGTTAACTTCATCTAAAGTTGTGGATGGTGAAGTCTCTTGTTGATGCTGTTTGTTCCCTCCTTTTCCAGTCATGCTAACATAGTTACTTTGTGGGACGTTGAGCGTGAATCGCTACGTGACACCCATTACATGCAAAACACACGAGTAGAAATGTGTCCTACCAAGTAGTCAATACAAAAGATATATTTGATATCAGCCCACAAATCTGTTCATCAACCTTTAAAATGTCATCATAAGTGACATAGATCACACTTCGACACATCAGCAACAGCATTGTATGATTAACTTTATCAACTGCATCTTATTTTCATCCTTTATTATTATGTGTCCATCAACATTCAGTGGTCAGGTTTTCATTTGAAAGACAAAATAAAGGTTGCTTGTTTTGAAGAATAAATCTTGCTCAGCTAAAGCTTGCTAGCCTTGCAGGAACCACAGCACTCTTGTTTAATTGTTCCAACTTTAGATTTTAATATCATTTTTCACTCCAGACATTTTTACGTAGCTCCTCAGCTGTAACAAATAACACTTACGGTGGTCAGGTTTTTTTTCCTCCATGCAATGCAGCACTATACAATGTTATTTGTTCCATGTGGCTTGGCAGGGCAAAGATATGTGTGGTGAAAAATTCTGTTCAGCTTAGTTTCACTTCACATTTCCCGTGATCCGCTGCAGTTTTGGCTCATTAGATTGTATTGATATGCTATCACCAAGGTTGGTTAACCTGAAGCTTCACACATGAGAAGGTGTTTTTCCTCTTGTGAACAGTGAAAGATATGACTTGTTCTAATATATTTAATTTCCAATTAATATGTTGAGCTCGTGTGCTGCTGGAGGGGATCAATTTTAGTTGGTCATCACAGAGATACTCTGAAAGAGTATCTGTGCTGACATTGATTTTTACTGGACCTTTCTTGAGTCACTTATCTGGGTGAGGCCTTTAGTATCTCTGACTCATTAACAGCATTTAAACTACTCGTGTGCCAGACAGCTCTTAAGTGTTGCACAAAAACCCACTCCTCCTCCCACTGCATCCTCCACCCCGTTGCTAGATGCGCATTCTGGGTACTTGAAGTTAAATTTTGCACATCTACTTTAATAGAGAACACCGCATTAACGGACACAAAAGGAGGACAGATTCATACTTTCAAAGACTTTTAAACTGGGCTTTTGTTGTGTTTGCTTCAACATAGACCAGTGGGTTTCACAAACTAGCAGTCCGATGCTGAAGCAGCCGACAGGAGAGCAAATGGGAAACTTTTCTTCTTCTCTTAAAACATCCCTCAAGAGGTAAAAACTCAGCATGTCTTTATTACAAAAGGGACTGGATGATGTGTCCCAGCTCCACCATCTCCCCCTACACGGATTCTCTGAAGAACAGGGAGGAGGGCAGTGGATCAGGGGGAGAGGTTTCTGCCAACACTCACCATGGCCATCACCACTAATGGGCCTTATGTTGAAAATCTAATTAGAAAGATGACGAGTAGATGCCTCATTTTCATCAAATTTCTTCACCATGACTTTATTGAAAGGATGGCTATCCCTACTCTCTCATTTAACAGTACTGTACTACTGTATTATAAAAATATAAAGTACACTCTGATATATACCAGTGTTTCAAGATTTTTAGGATTTTATGATTAGAACAAGACATCCATGAACAAAAAAGTATTTCACTTTATTTTATTTTATTTCACTCTTTCACTAATTACTTTTGACACTGACAGTAAGACTGCTGTAATTCATTAATTTATTGATTATTCTAATGATTAATACAATAATGAAATAACAAATATAGTTCTTATTGTTCAATTTTAGTCTGTGGTGTCATCTTCACGCTGGTAACTGGTCCACTAAACAGCACAAAAAAAACACTGACAAATAACACAAAGGAAGCTGTTTTAATGTTTTAAGACCTTAATGGCAGCATGTTATTTTCTGTGGGTTATTTTCTTAAAAATTTGGTAACTCATAATACTTGAACCACCTGACTGATTTACGTTCTTAACCAGCTGTTAATTACTGTCAAAATTAAGTTTTCACTGGCCTCGACTTTGGAATTTGAACCTTGATCTCCACTAGCAAACATTACTTTATGTTAAAATGCTACTGCTGAAATATAGTTAACATCAGTGCGGTCCACTTTGTGACATGGATGCATTGAGGACATATAGCTGTGTTGAGCCACTTCCATTTTATAATAAATACAATGCACTACATGTTCTTTCCTTCTCCATGTGTCACATACTTTGGACCTTTTCCTCTCATTTCTTCTGAGGTGCCTGTGTTTTGTTTGCCTTGTTCTTTTCTTCCTTCGTCTGCAATTTGCAGTCCGCATTACAGCAATATGGGAAGAAAATGCCTTGTGCCACATAAAGACCTATCTGTGTGAAACACAATGTGCTCTATATAACTGTCCATATTAAAACAAAGACAAATCATTTGCCTTCAGAATTTTAATTAATCGAGTTACTCAAATTATTTAGGGTCATTTCAGCCCTAAACAGGAGTAGCAGGAAGTTATGCGATTGCTTGTCAAGATATTTTGAAGAGCTGCGAACACAGTTACCATGTTGTGTAATCCTGTGGATCTCGAGCACAGAAAAAGTTGGTTAAATTTAGAGTCAGATCTAAGAGTAGAAGCAGTTTCTGGATCAGTTTCATTTTCTTAAAACATTGTGACACGGGCCTTTTCATATCTGTTCAACACAACAACAGGCCAATAATAAAAAAAACAAAACAAAGCATGGCGAAGTCATGATGTTCTAACACTATGTTCAACTGGATCACAATGTAGATCTTGGAAAACTAAAGTTGGATATTGGGTCACTGTACGGCAATAGAGATGGGTGGAGACACGGCGCTACCACCAATTTTTGCAGTGCAATGTTGCCTTTGCGAGGCTGGATATCTGAGAGATTGTGACAGGAAATGGGGATAAAGAGTGGGGTGGTTCACAAGTGGCATAGGGGAGTGAGAGGGAATGAAGCCCACACAGCGCGACTACAACACTGCACCCAAACAATATTTCGCATTTTTATGGAAACTCAAACTCAAGTCAGACGTCAGATTTTTTTTTTCAGTATCATTAACGATGTACATCTCAAACAACTGTTGCAGAAATTTGAATTAACAAAGGGCACAAATTATTTTCCCACTGTTGACCTTCTGTTGACAGCAGTGTTAGTGGAGGTGTGTGTCCTGTTTGCATTACTGTCCTGTATATATAAGTGGGTTCATGAGGACTTCATCACACGTTTCCATACATACGTTTGCAGCCTCATGCTTTCAGACTGGACACCTGGGGAAATAATTATTGCCAGGGTTGGGGTTGTTAAGCTCCCTTGCTTGCTCCCAATAAAAAGCTAGACTGTGGCCCAGTCCATATTGGATGGGCCCACTGCACAAGCCCTGGGAATGCACGAGGTGGTAAAGCGTTAACCCTCTTTGCAGTGACTTGAGTGCAGTTGTCTCCAAACCTGTTGCAGTTATTCAAATCAGGTGGCTTCACATTGTAGGCCTGACTGTCAGCAGCTCGTCCCTCTGCTGCCCCGACAGTCTCTGCTCTTGACTCCAGCCGCCCAAACTTACCTCAGGTATGAAGACCCAACAAATAGACCCCCTAAACCTACACACCCCGTCCACACCCCCACCTGAAAAAGGGATTTCTCCAAAAAGGGATTTACTCCTCGCTCACCCCCCCCTGTTTCACATGGAGCTCACCTAGAAGCAACAGTTTCAGTTCCCGGCGTGCGTCCCTCTTATCCCGGCGGAGCTGCCTCTCGATCTCGTCGTTGATCCGCCTCGCTTCCTTCGCCTCCTCGCTGAGGCAACACGCCATTATGGATTCCAGGGTCATTCTCTCTTTAGGAATTTAAAAAAAAAAAAAAAAAAGACACGGACTTTTCTGCCTTTTCTTCCTTTACGAGTTCATTCAAATGCCAGATTCATCAGTCAACACCATATAAAAAAAACAACCCCAAAACAAAACGCAGGCCTGCGAATGTCAAAACGCGTCTTCACACAGGCCTGCCTGTGGTGGAATAACGCGTGGACGCCCTGATAATGAGGCTGTACAGCGCTCAGATTGTACTGGAAAGGAAAATTAAGATATTTGAGAAATTGTTGACCCCCTCCCCCTGTTGCAGTTTCGCTTTTCCTGGCCTCCGGACAGCTTTTAAATAGTGTCCAAAGCGGTTTGGAGTTGAGTATTTGTACAATCTTAATTGGTTTAATCTGCTTTTCCTCCTCAGTGCGATCAACAGATCGTTTTAGGACACATCCTCCGCGCTGTTCTGTGTGATCTCCTTAAGCGTTGCCATCCGTGCTCTCCTCCCTTCAAAGTCCGCCAATGTTGTTATTTTTCCAATCCACGAAATCCCTTATGTTGAAATTGTCGTCCGTGAGAGTGGGCAGCGTGAAAAACACATGAGTACAGCTGTCGCTTTATTTTCCAATGGCTCGACTCCCGGGCGTGGTAAGGCAGAATATGGCGGACTTTCACTCCAATCCGCTAGGCTGGAATACAGTACAGTTATCTCAGTCTGTCTGCTAAAAAAAAATCAAGAAAGCCACACATTTCAGTCGGAGCTGTCGATGCCGCAGAGGAGATATTACAGTCTGTGGCGAAAGGCGCTCACGTCCACGGACACCGATGGGTGAACACAGGATTACGCGCAGTGTTTTTGCTTTTTCTCCAGTCAAATCTTTTCCTTTTCCTCAATTTTCTTCTTGTATTTTATTACACGGGCCATCCACTCCTCCGCCAACAGGGTGACGTCGGCCTCCCGTCAACTATGGGGGAGTGTCATGTCAAGCACATAAGAATAAACCCCAACCTGTGGCATAGAAATGTTTATGAATGGAGGGGCTGCGCTCATTTCTTTAAGGCCGTGCGCGTAAAAGAATATCAATGGTATTTAATATTTATGCTGATATCAATTCATAATAAACCAAGATAAACTTCAATAAGCGTGAAATACACGGGGTGCATTGCACGTATAGCGAGACAGAAAATATGTAAAATAAAATATTTTAAGCCCCCAAATATAAAAAAAAAATGTGCCACAACTATAATTTTGCTACATGACAATCTTCCATTGGAAATGTTTGTGTTATCATCTCCATTGTACAGACAAGAAAATAGCAGTTGAAGAGACACCAATATAGATATAAACACTGGTTGTTTGTTATGCCAAAATTATGTTATAGTAAACCTTACTTTGAAGTGAAATGATAAAATGACTCATTTTGGCGGTAGTCATACTGAAACCATTTGCTGCAGATTAAGTTAGAATTGAGGCCATCTCATCCGTATTGATTGTAACCTAACTAAGTGTCCTATTTAGCCAATTTAAATGGGACCATACCAGTGTCTCAGAGCTTAATTGCATGTGATGCCTTTGTTCAAATCCAGCTCATGAGATGAAATTTACCGACTATCAAGCAGGCAAAAATCTGACCTATAATGCATGAAAACATTAAATACGAAGACTGTAAGATAGTTAGAGTAGATTTCATGTTAGCGGTCAAGAGACTTCTGATTCATCCAAGAGGTCCAGCTTGTGGAGCCATTCAAGCTGTGCCTAAATGAAGTTCAAACAACTGGTTCTCGACAGGAGGCCAGCCAGAGTTCAGCAGCATCTTAACCTGACATGCATCATATTTGTTGGCTGAAAATCGGGCACCAATTTATTTTCCATCAACTGGAGTAACAAGCACATTTTAAAAGTTGCAATATTTTCTTGTGAAACTTCTATTTTTTGTGATTTTGTTTGTTTGTAATGTGTGAATAATACAGGGACACGTATGGCAGAAACATAACAAAAAGTAATGATGAGGTCTTTGACACCAAACCTTTTTACATTGTGAGTTTTAAGCCATGTTTTTCAAAAGGTCCACATGTCATAATTCTGTTTAAAATATTAATTGTTCGAGTTGATGTTGTTCTCAAACAACACGTGGTGTCGTGTGTGAATTTGTGTTTAATAAGTAGTAAGTAATGCCCCTGGGTAAATCTGGCCATAAATATGTATGGGCTGATGGATGGAAAAAAAATAATTACATCAGCATTTGAGTGAAAACAAGTGATTTTGAATCCTCTCATCAATTCACGTTAACTTATTCTATTTGGGTACATGCCGAGACAACTCTGTCCATATCTGGAAATGTACAGAACTACAAGAATAAAGCGCTTATATTTCGTCCAACTTTTATTTTGAAAGAAAAAACAACAACTTTGTAGGTACTTCCTGTTCATTGTCACGTGACATTGCCCTTGCCTAGATACGAGTAAGCGTCGCTACGGAGAGTGGGTTGGGTCTGTGTAGTTAAAAAAACCCACTTCTATGCATTTTCCACAAAGGTTTGGATAACTTATTATCATGGAAGTCTGCGGGAAACGCTGGTCGCTCGTCTCTACAACCACTCTGTCAAGATTTAAAGCTCTTAAAATGAAAGTGTTCTGTTAATAGTGCACTGATCCGTCCCGGCATGACAGGTAAAGATTAGTTAGCATGCTATCGAGCTAGCCACACTTGTTTCTGCATCGCAAAGCGACTAAATCCGCCGGTGAAAGGTAAGAAACCTCGTTTCACCTAAAGTGTAACACAGTTTTAACAATCAGTAACTCTTGTTAAAATCTACTGGTGTCGATACGTAATGATCGGCAGTTCAAAACAGTTGTTTTTTTCCCGAGTGACTCACGTTAAGTTAATTCCTTGTGACATTAATGATGCCGCTCTAATTGGATTAGCGCTCCCTCCGTTCCTGTCGGCTGTTAGAGGAGTCCTGCTCGCCGACATAACGAGGGAGGCGCTGAGCGGCGCTTGTGTGTGAGAAGCCAGTATTTGCGTGGGAACATGATGTTTAAACTAGATTTATGTACTAGTTTCTGCTTAGTCCAAATTCCAACCTTAAATATGTCGCAATAAAAAAATAGCTATAATTAATTGGTATGTGTAATATGTTTTCTAAACCTAAAAAGATAATATATAGAATGTCTGCAAATAATGTAATCATTCATTCACATGCACACTTAAGTTAGTGAAGTAAACAGTGTAATTTCCCTAATCAATTTGACAGAGCAAATACACTCATTAAACAAATGTTTTAGGTTATAAAAATACTATTTAATAATAATAGGAACTGCATAAAAAAATTTCACACAAGGACAGCTTGTAGTGATTTTCGGCAAAGTGCAGTACAGAGGTGTAAGACTCAAATGACTTACAAGCATGTCTGAAAAGTTGTGGGTAGTTAAATGCTGAGGTGAGGCTAGTTTCCCTGATGTTTGTCAGTTCTGTTTCTAGCCAGTTCAGTCATAACTGATAAAGGCTTCATTACTGATATTCATTTGTTTATTGATTTGATTTTTAGTGATTAGGGTGTTAGCAATGTAGGTTAGTTCTAGCTAACCAAGAGCATCTTGTGAACAAGGGAGGACCTTGTTATCAATTCTAGATGTAAAATGAAAGTAGTACATTTGTAGTATGCAGTATCATATAGGATTTGGCCCTGTGTGTATTCAGTGAATGTAATATGCTTCAGAACAATCAATGTGTTGCTTTCTTCGTGTTCAAAATGTGATTATTGTTACCGTGAGACAGAATTTAAATGCCTGAAGTTTTGTGTTAAACCAGCTTTGTGAGTTGATCCACTGCTCTTCAGTCAGCCATCACTGGGACAAACCATGCTGTAGACAATAATGGAACTAAACACTATTTTTGTTCCGGTTTAATAGTAATTCTTTATGTGTCAGTGTGGCTGCAGGTCTCTAGCAGTCATGGGCAAACTACAGAGCAGGTTCCGCAAGCGGTCTGACTTCTACAGGTGAGACAAGGGTCAGAAAATCCTCACAGGCATGTAGGATTATTCAGTTTCAGTGGAGGTATGCATTGTACAATTGCTACTCCAGTTTATCATGATGTTTCCTGTGTCCAGGGAATCTCAGGGGGAGAAGGCTGATAATACCTTTGACAGTCAGGTGGTGCAATACGAACTTGCTCATCAAGGGCCCATCAACACAGTCACCAATCTCAGCCCACATCTGTGTGTTTCTGGTGGGAGTGACCAGGTAAATTCTTCTTGACTACTAGTTGAAGACAAAAAAAATGACTGATTGTTTTGATGTCTTTCGGTGAAGTCTGTATGATAAAAGAAATATTATTTTGATAGACAGACAGACAGACAGACAGACAGTCAGTCAGTCAGTCAGTCAGTCAGTCAGTCAGACTGACTGACTGACTGACTTACTTTTATCCCAAACTGGGAAATTTAGACGTTACAGTAGCAGAACACAATTATTACAGAAAATATACATTTTAAGATGATTTATATCTACGGTATTTGTGTCTTCACATATAGGAGTGACTGAAATGACAATGTGAATGCCATGAAACGTGTACTGATTGTTGTGTGTGTGTGTTTCCATGCCTGCAGGCTGTTGTGGTGTATGACTGGAAGCAAGGTCGGTTGTGTCAGTCTTTCCAGGGTCACAATCGAGAGGTTACCAAGGTAAGGCCAATACTGCATGTGCGCATACTACATATGATGTGATTTTTATCCTCTGCTCTCATATTATATGTATTATACCCTATGTCTGTGTCAGGTGGTGTGCTATCCAGGCAGTACATGGATCTTTAGTGCCTCACGGGACAAAACCGTACTGATGTGGGACCTCAATCAGGGGGATGAACCTATTCAGGAATTTTGCGGACATGAATTGGTGGTGAATGGATTAGCTGTCAGCCCTGGTAAACTGACACGCACACACGCACACGCGCACACACACACACACACACACACACACACACACACACACACACACACACACACACACACACACACACACACAGCTATTTTATTACTGCAAAAGAAAAAGTTGACATTGTGGGGTCTCCTCGTCAACTGTGACTGGAGTTCATCTTTATATTTTTACATGATTTTAATTCCTAAGGAATCTAAAGAGACATCGTTTTGATGATTTTGGTGATGAGAATAAATCTTTTGTTTTACTTTTAGAAATTTCAGGTGTACATTTCAACACATCATGGGACTTTAAAAGACTTTGCCTTTCAAATGTGATTAGTTATGTCACTCATTGAACTTGGCTTATTAGCACTGACCATATGGTTCTGGTTTTTGTTGTGGTTTGTAGATGGGAGAAAGCTGTGCACTGGTTCTCGCGACAACTGGATGTGCCTCTGGGACATCGAATCAGCAAAATGTGAACAGAGACACAACATTTCTAGAAACCTGGTGAGAGTAATAGTGTGTGGAAAGAATGGTGGATGGCCTCTGCTGTGTTGTAAGAAAAATAACATCAACAAGACATTAAAGCTTTGCCTCCTGAGTACATTTCATGTAGACTTTCAAAATCTGCACTACTCTCTGTCCAGGTTACTCATGTGTGTTGGGTGCCAGGCAGCTCCTCTGTAGTCCAGACCTCTGAAGATAAAACCATAAGGTACGTTGCTGCAGCAAACGTCCTTTCCGTGCCAAAAGGGGTCATTTCAAAAGAAAAGTTTGTTGAGAGTGTCTTGGGGATGAAAAGAGTGTCAGATCAAGTGACATGGCTAAGTTCTTGGGGTGTCTACTGGTAGCAAAGGGGAGAAGGAGACTTGTTGGTGGAAGTCTAAAGTAAAAGAAGACATACAAGGAAAGAAGCTAGTGAAGAAGAGGTGGGACACTGAGAGGATCGAGGAGGGCAGTCAAGAATACATTGAGACGCGACATAGAGCCAAAGTGGAGGTGGCAAAGGCCAAACTAGAGGCATATGATGACATGTATGCCAAGTTGGACACCTCAGAAGGAGAGTACGATCTCTTCAGGTTGGCCAGACCGAGGGATTGAGATGGGAATGATGTGCAACAAGTTATGGTGATTAAGGATAGAGATGGAAATGTGTTAACTGGTACCAGCAGGGCACTGGGTAGATGGAAGGAATACTTTGAGGAGTTGATGAATGAGGAAAATGAGAGAGAAGGTCCAGTAGAAGATGCAAGTGTGGTGGACCAGGAAGTAGCAGTGATTAGCAAGGATGAAGTTAGAATGACACTGAAGAGAATGAAGAACGGGAAAGCAGTTGGTCAGTTTGACATTCCTTTTGAGGTATGGAAGCATCTAGGAGAGATTTTCTGTAGAGTGTTTTGACCAGGGTTGTTCAACAGAATCCTAGCGAGTGAGAAGATGCTGAAATGTTGACAATGAAGCTACTAGGCTAAGAGGAAGACCAAAGAGAAAGTGAATGGATGTAGTGAAGGAAGACATGGGGGCGGGTGGGGTTAGAGGGGAGGATTCAGAAGGTAGACTGACGTGGAAAAGGATGACAAGCTGTGGCGATCCCTGACAGGACAGGTTGAAAGAGAATGAAGTTATCTTAAGAGCTGGTTAAACCTCTTAAATGGTCATCTTGATGCTTCCAGCTGTTTGCAAAGAATGAATCAACAGTTTTTCAACAGATGGTCGTAGTCAAACGGTGATATAATGGTGTGAGAACATGGTCTGTTACTCTGATCTGAAAATGTATGTCTGGAGGAAAATTTTCCGATTACACATGAATATACCTATACATTGTATGTGAGTGCTTGTATGAGTTTCCTTTGTACTTGTGCACAGAGTGTGGGACAGCCGTGCATGGCAGGTGACCAATACCTTTCCAGCCAAGCAATATATCCAAACTCACTGTGATGTTTCTCAAAATGGAAACTACTTGATATCCAGCAGCAACGGCTTCGGAGGCCAGGGCTGCGAAGCCACGGTGAGACCATTTGAGGCATTTGTGTGGTTGCTGGGCATAGACATGTACATGTATCGATAGTGAGAGGCTAAAGTTGTTGCAGGTTAACTATTGTCTGGGTTATGACTAACAACTGGAATAATAGCTAATGGTCTGAATGTTTCCGCTATCCTCCACCCTCATATAACCCAATCCTGGGTTACAATAACATTCATTGAGGAATGAAGTTGGTTCTATTGTTGGTTCTATCTACTCAGAATATGTCAAATACATTACCTTTCTGCCAAACTACATGTAGCTGTTGTTGTTTACATTCAGTACGAGATTTTCATTCAATGTTGAAAACCTGCATGTGGCTCATTTTCAACAAAATTCTAAGAAGAAATCAATCTGTTTCTTCTATGAAGCAAACCACTGTCATTGGTTCTGAGTGGAGTTGTATCTGTGTTCTTAGCTTTGGGATCTGCGTCAGCCGGGCTGTAAAGTTGTGGAGTACAGAGGCCACCTCCAGACCACAGCCTGTTGTGTGTTTCTGCCTGGTGGCTCAAGTCAGGTAGCAACTTCCTCCCATGACAGCTCCGTCAAAATCTGGGATCAGAACACAGCAGGTAACATGCAATTGTGGATATCAACAAATCTCAAAAAAGACATGGACACGTGAACAGATGCTGTTTAGATGTTTATATTTTCTAACTCTCGTCTAACCCATCTTTCCATTGCAATCTTTTTAGCTTGTTTGGCGACGTTGTCTCTGGATGGTGCTGGCCCACTGGTTTCTCTGTCTCCTAGTGACTCCAATAATTTTCTGTGCGCCAGCTTCAATTCCGGGCTCCATCACATCCAGGTGGACCAGGGAACAAACCAGACTCAGTGTTCTGGAGCAAGCTCAGGTGGAGCTGGTGGCTTGGATATAAAAGCTGTAGCACGCTTCTGACAGCACAAGAGCCTGATGTGACTTATGGAATTTAACTTACCCTTTAGTAAACATTTTACTTTTATAGACAGTGGAGATCAGTCTGAAAAGGGCGGGAATGAAGGGAGGATCCAAAATCTGTTCATCCGAGCCATCCATCATACCCTTCTTGCTTGGACTTCTGCCTTCTTGGATCAAGGTGGAGCCACCAGGCATCGCTCTGTTTTAGTCTATGTCAGGTGGAGTTACAAAATGTTTCAGGCACACATTGTGGTTTTCTTGGTGAGGCTTTAATTCACTTCACTTCATTTATATTTGTATAGCGCAGAACATAACAAAAATTCATCTTAAGGCACTTTTCAGGTAGATCCCAACATAACCCACATTAGCAATCACTTTAGTAAAAGAAGCAAAAAAAACCTTCCTTTTAACAGGCAGAAACCTTGAGTAGAACCCAGACTCATATTGAGCGGCCATCTGCCTTGATCAGTTGAGTAGAGAAAGAAAGAAAGGGACAGAGAAACAGGTAGAGAGACAGTGACAGAGTATATACATATAGTATACTATGTGGAAAACAGAATTAGAACAAGTCTTTTAATCACTGAATTCATTTGTTCCATTCAAACCATATTAATGCCCAAAACTTCATAATATAATGTCATTAATGCCCCTGTAGGTGTGAGGGCCATGTGTTCCAATACCTTTGGCCATATACAGAGGTAATTGCAGTGTCGTAGCAGTGGTGTTAAGTCTGGAAATGCATCTCCAACTGTAAGAGAGCAGTGCAAGTGATATCCATTTGTGATCGCAGCAACAGTAGTGACGTAGGGAGAAATGAAGTCCAACTTATTTCCCCGTAAAGAAAATTGAATCTCACCTAGTTTTGAGAAGGGAACAGGGGGTTCAGGATATTCCCATTTAAATGGAATAATGTAACAAACTAGCAACCCAGTAAAGGTGAATATATTTTAAGTATTCCTTGATTCTCTGTCACACTAATTATGACTGGATTTAGCTCATCAAGTATTAGTGATTTTTTTAAAAATGGATGGGTGAAACAAGAAAGTGGAGGGTTTTAATATTCTTTCAAGTGTGTTTTAAGTATATCTACTTACTGGGAGTTCATAAATCCAGGGGTCTTTTTGTCGAGCAAGACAGAGCAAAATGTCAACTAACTGGGTGGAGCTGTTTGTTGGAGGAGGAAATATATAGTTCTTTTGAAAAATCATTTAAACATCAATATGAAAAGAAGTGGTAATGTGGTAGGTTACAGTTGGAAGGGTGCAAAGACTCATTCTGCATAATGATCCTTGATGAACTGTAACCCGTGACTGTGATGATGGAGGCCATGTCTATCAGAGCTGTTCTGACAATGGGAGCCACCACAGCTGGGCTGAAGAAGCTGAAATGCAGATAAATTGCAACCACATTTTAAATATGAAATTACACAGGAATGTATACTTGTAGAAGAAACTAAAAAGGGATTCTAAATACTGATTTTTTTTTCCAAATCAATATCCTTAAAGTGAGAAACGTTTGTCTATTGATCTACATTACAAAGG
Organism: Antennarius striatus; assembly: GCF_040054535.1. NCBI lineage: Eukaryota > Metazoa > Chordata > Actinopteri > Lophiiformes > Antennariidae > Antennarius > Antennarius striatus. Next base: position 17,635,059 of record NC_090778.1, read on the forward strand.
TTTACCCACAGTCCTTCATTTGGCATCTAAAAGCAAATTTTAAAATTCTGATTACAGACGGTGTGTGTGAAATCTTTGACCAAAAGTAATTCATTAGTCAGGTTTCCATGGGACCCCCTGCATCCTTGTCCAGAACATTGCTGATAATAACTCTTTTAAAGGTCAATGATAACACTGCTACAATGTACAGTAGTCTGTCACTTTGTCATTGAAGGGGCCTTCAGTTAAAAAAAATAAATACATTTTTTTGACATTACTTTCCCAATAGTAAGAGTATAAGGAGTTAGGCTCAGCTGTTTCTCTCACCATCTTAAGTCTTTTTAGCAACTGTGTTGTGTTGCTGCCTGGGGAATTCTAGCAATGAGATTATGGGTTGTTGTTTTTTTATCAACAAGGCATTGTAATGTCAGTGTTGGGGGTAATTTAATTCTTAATTACCTGCACTGTAGTATTTAGACTGCCATGCTTAAGACCAAATGACTTCACACGACACAATACTGTAGAAAAATGCTTTGTGTTGTAGCTGAATTGAACAGAAACAGTTTTTAAAGATACAGATTAAGATGTTTTTAACTGAATCTGTCAATATATTTAAATTTGAAAATCATCATGCACATACCCTTCCTTCTACTGCTTGGGTTTTGTCACTAAACAATTGACAGTTGATAAAGTTGACCTTTCATTTGATACCTAATGAAAAAGCAATAAATGAGATATTTCATGTCTGAGTTGTAGATCTAAGTTGTAACTTTGTCAGCTGACCATTGAGCACAAATGCTAGTTGAATTTGCGATACGCATTGTTGTGATAAACCATGAACTCACTCTGTGACAATGCATATGTATTATTTGTTTCTTGAGACCTCATGCAAATATAAAGCAAAGCCCCCGTTTCTATTAACATAATTGAACCAAACAACTTAAATATTTATCATCCGCTGGCCTGTTAAGGTTGTCGGTCGTTTTGCACAATGAAAATCTGTTTTCCCAACTAGTACTCTTTAATTCATAAGAATATTTTTTCATGCCATGTAGGAAAAATCAGAATTGTTTTTTTTTAACTTTGGTATTCTTACATAAGACGGTAAGAGAAGACTCACATGGTAAGGATAAATTTATAAACTTCTGAAGATGAGACTCCAAATCCACTGCTGACTTCAAGGAAACAATGATTAATCAGCGCCACCCAGTGTCAGACATGTTGGGAGACCACTATTAAGCAGCTTGTACTACAAAATAAAAGCATGTGTGTAAAACAATTTATCCAGTATAAGGAAATTTTAAAAGCTAGTGAATGATGTCACCTTAACTTGAGATGTCTGTTAGTTCTAGTGAATTCCCACCATGGTTGTACAAGTGTAGAGGGAGTGGTGACATAATTTTTTTTTTAAATTCTGAAATGTACTGTATTGTGTGACACACAATTGGCTTGAAATTGTAATGAATGAATCACAAAGTAGAAGTCTGTCATACTGCAGTGTTTATTTCTTCAAATGTTGACCTCATTTTCACTTAAGACACAAAGGAGGAAATATTATCCATCAGCGGGGTTGATAAAGTCACACAAACTTGATGACAGCAGGACAGAACAGTGGTTTTTACCTCATCAAATTAACTGCAGAAATATTCTGATTAAAGAAAACCATGAAAAATTAATCAATGGAATTATACACACACACACACACACACACACACACACACACACACACACACACACACACACAAAATCAACATCTAGGCTAATTCAACAAAAAATGTCCTTAAAAACACACTGATTGGCACATTATAAAAAGCAGGCTAAAATAGAAAATTGGTATACGCCAGGTACAGTACATTAAATTAGTGGTACAAGCCATTCAGCAGGCAGTTTAAAGACAGAATGAATATAAACAGAATGCAGCATTCAAACCTGAAGATCCACTGGTATGTTTCACCATTTAAGTAGTAAAATAAAATTGTACAGGAGGGGGCCTACAGCTTGTGACTAATTTAAGCATACAGTATTTCCTTATAATACACAGTACATGTTCAGTCTCAATTTTCTTTTCTCAATGACTAATCTTATTGGTGCTAGAAATTATCCATATAGAAGAGAATCTATATGCAAAATTCGGAGGATTACTTTCAATCTTAAACACTTTCCACAAATACAACATCAAATGAGCACCCATCAAAATCCTGAATCCTATCAAGTCCTGTAGCAACATGAATTAATTTCTGTATGATGACAACAACCGGAACTCTTCAATTTATCTGGCCCACAACTATCTAGTAATCATGGACAACTTCATGTCAAACATGATCTCAAGATAGCAAACACTACAGTCTGCAAAAAGATACCAGAATCACTTTCCTCTGGGAATCAAAAGTGAAAAGTCTCACCTTACAAATTAAAAATTTTCAACATGTCACAAGAGTAGCTCTGACAGAATGAGACGAATATCTCTGACCAGTTTAGTCCCGTATTTGTTTCAACCGTGATCATTGATGTGATAACTTTGTCTGTACATACATGTAGTTTTCATCACAGTGCAAATGTTGACTATAACGGTACAGAAAATTCAGCCTCATCATAAAAAACCCCATCGCTAATGTAATCTTCACATCACAAATCACATTTTAATTGTTCCCTAACAAGGCAGTCAACAAGTATATAAGACAACAAAGTTATAGGCATTAAAAAACAATAGCATGCAAGATCTCCGATATGTTACATGGCTATGTGAGTGGAGGGAAATGCTGGGACAAACTGGGTGTGTTTGGATGGAAAAAAAGTGATTTTTGGAATTAAGATTCTCAAACAATTAATACACACCAAATGATCCTGAACTAAAACATTAAACTACTTTAGTTCCATTTTGCTGGCATCACGTCTTCATTTACAATTAAAGATAAAAGACAAGACAATGGAGTGACAAAAGCGAGAATCCAACTATTGATCTTGACACATGATAAAACAGTCATTATCAGTGTGCTGAGAAACAGGCAAAGCCCACTTGTCTGTACCTGGTGTTATTGTGATGTAACACAAAGACGAGTGTTAGCACTGCATCATTACAGCACTGACAGAGTGGGAGAGGACATGCACAAAGCACCTCACATATACTAATAGCGACTCCATTGTTAAATCTGGGTGTCAATGCTTTAAATAACAGTTGCTTCTTTGGCCTCGGTCGTGTCATTACTCATAAGTACAATACCATCAATTTAACCAAGTGTCTATTAATCAATCTTTTGCAAGAGACACCTAAAAGATGATTTTTCTTAAAAATTTGAACAGATGTAGGATCAATAAAAAAAAAGACCTTATTTTAAATATATAACCAGACTCTGTGATAGGGGCTAAATTAATAGATGAAGACACATGAAACACAAAGGAGTATAGGAAGTAAGTCTCAGTCTGTTAGGACAACACATGAGGCATATTACATCATTGGTACGAAGAAGAGACATAAAAAGCCCCAAATGACTATTAAATGAGTTGTAGTGATGCACACTAGGCATGTTAACATGCTCTCTTTACCATGGTGGTTGGAAATGTCTACTTTAATTGTAAGAACTATGTCCATCAGTCTCAAGCCTGTCTTTTCCAGTGCAGGTCCAGGGTCCCTAAAAGCTGATCGAATTAATCTGTAATCAAAATGAAAGGGAGAACAAACCACAAGCCATTTTTATGAGTTGGATCGGCCTGAGTCACCTGAATCTTTGTAGATAACTGGCTTCTGCATTTCCGTACGCAACAAGAATTTGAAAATTTTAAATTCAAAAGCATTAGCTCCAGTTTAAACTCCTTCAACAGTTTAACACCAGTACCAAAACAATGAAAGGTTTTTGGTCTTAGGCAATACTCAACCTTCGACTTCAGAGTGAGGCAAGAACATGATGAGTATTATTTATTATGACATATTGCACCTCAGCAAGAGATTTAAAACCGTATTTGGAAAAAAAATGACTCAAAGAGACATACTTTCAATGTACTTGACATCTCTTTTCCAAATCTGTGAGTTTTGGTTGAGTCCCTGAGATGCTGCTGCCTGCCTGCCTGTTCTAGTGTCATGGTGACTCCTTGATTCAGAGCTTGAAACACTTTAATGCCTTTACACACACATTCAAACAGGTCACCTAGATGCAGTTGCTCATGTTCTCATTCATAAAGACACAGACTAAAAAGAGTTCCTGATGTCAAACTACTACCACCATGGAATGTGACTTCATAAAACAAACTACTGCTACATGCCATAACATTTTGGATGGAAATGGAATACATCTTACTATGAACAACTATCCAACATTTCAGAGGTTTTTAATACAGTAGAATGCATCGATTCCGCACCATACTTCATCATACTTTAGATTCAAAAAAGGAGAAGGAATGATTGTGGACAAACCTGTGTGAGAACTGTAATCCCAAGCTTATTCAGAGATAGAAATAAGATGCATCAAATACACTTTTTTGTTTTGAGACAGCATTGAAAAGGCTTTTCCAAATGCCAAAAATTCAAGCCCTGACAGGGGAGATTCTCAAAAGGTAACTGAGGTTTAGTGAGGCCAGCATTTAGAAAATCATGCACCACTCTGATAACTCCCTCATAGATTTATTTAAAAAAAAATGTTTGGTTGGTTTGCATAAGCTCTGGATCAGTTTGTCCACACCACTGAGGGTTTGTAGGTACTCTAACTAAAATCTACTCAAGCAATTAAAACGCCATTTTCAAATATAACTTTGTCCCAAATCTGACAATACAGTTGTAAATAACAAGTAGTTGTGTTGCTGTAGATGTGCACAGGAAACATTCTGACTTCCTTCACAGCTGCTTCTACATCATCCCCTCCCTCTCACTCTTCCTTGCTGCCTTCTACTGCTCGCCGGTGCGCTCCAGGCTGTCTATGACACGGCTCAGCCTGATGTTTAGAAGCCTGATCTGGGTGTCCAGGTGGTCGATTTTTTCTTCCAGCGAACCTGCCCCACCTCCTCGACGCCAGTATGCTCCCACAGGCCCCGTCATAAAGTATACCGCCATGATGAAAAAAAGGGGAAGCACCGCACGCTCGGGGTCACCCTCAAACTTCTGTAGGATGTAGAGGCAGGAGAGGGCAAACAGAGTGACACGTGCTAGCCAGAAGAAACGGCCAAACATGGCGTGCAGCAGGTAAAAGAAGCCCCCCAGGAACATGGAGAGGAACCAGTAGGCCACAACGACTGCGGCGATGAGGAGAAGGGCGCGTGCTGGGGAGTTGGTGAGAGATGTGGTACTAAAGTAGTGTGTGAGGTTTGAGGCTATGGAGAAAAGAGAAGTAGGTAAACAAAAAGACGCATTCTTAGCATATTAACTAACAACTTCTACAAATAATTTGGCAACCCTCATATTTGTCAGCATTTCTTTGATAGTAATGTGATAATGAATTTAAACTTACAGTCAATACCCATGACATCCAGCAGGTCTGACCAGATCTTCCATATGGTGTCAAGAAAAGAGTCCACTCCATGAACAAAGCGCTCCGTTGTTTTGGAGAAAAACTATGGGATCAAAACAGGAGAGGAAAAATAAGACTGTGTGATCCATAACCTGGTCACTACAATGGAATGAGATTATACATGCATAGAATATTTACGCAATTCTGCAATAGATGTGCAGAATTTATTTCAAAAGCATAATAAAAATGTAGAGCACTCCAAAAATGTGTCAAACCACGTGGAGCACACAGCAGTCTACAATCCATAGAGGACAAAATAGTGGACTATTTTGTACACAGGTATAAGTTCAACACAATTGGTTTAAAACTTTGCCTTCATATAATAAAGTGGACAAACCATGTCTCCTACAAGGCATTAACACAGTTGATTTCCTTTTAATTTCATGTCTGCTTTCCATGGACAGAGAAATCATTTGCAAGTTCATGGAGTTCCACGTGTTCACTCAACCACCCCGTAAGTTTTCACCGGGGTTCGGGTCAGGGTTCGTAGTTTAGCCATCCCCCCAACGGTGACTTCGTTGTCAGTGGGGCACACACAAGCACCACCGTTACCGTTCCCCCTTTTTCGGGTATTGCTAGTTGTCTATATTCGTAGGATGCTGAAGTATCCCTCGTTGTGTGACGTGTAATGCTCACTGTCTCCGTATTGGAGAGTTTATGTTGTGTTCAGGGTCATGGATAATTTGGTAATCGAAGTCTGGAATTTTTCGCTCATGAAAAGGCACCTAATTTCCGACAGATTTGAACGCAGCATCAGGGACGATACAAAGAAGGACAATATTTACTAAATAATAATAATAATAATAAACATTTAATAAGGTATTATTGGAAATTTCATCCTACACTTCGCGAAAAATCATTGTAAAACGGCACTTCAGGCGATGAGCTCAGATAACAGTTTAGTTTTTAAATTAGCATCCTTGAAAATGTTGGCCAGGCCTGAGACGCTTGTTTCCTGTTCGCCATTGACCGCAAACCGCCTTGGCTCCTCGCTTTTTTGAAAACACGGTCAAAACGAGCTGTTATTTAACCATGTGGCCCTGAATTCACCTTATATAATCCTCTGATGTTGTCCTCTCCGAAAACGCTGCTTAGAGTCTGGTAGATGCCATTAGCTGCTCGTCGGAAGCTATTCTGATTGCTGGTCCTGCTCCTAGCGGCTTCAATTGTGCAGAACAGAGATGAAGATATCACCAAGAAAAACACGAAAAACCCGATTCCCTTCATGGTAGCAAAATAGCCCAAGTTATCCAGCAGAGGCGGGTATCAAAATGGTTCAATGAAACGCAAGGTAGGAAAAGTAATTAGCTGACTCTGGGTGACACCTTGTTGGGGTAAAACAAGACTGACTCTGAGTGGCAACAGCGCATGTTGCGTTCAGAGGCCTCGTTATTTCTACAATTCTCTCCTGGTCCATTGGGTTCGTGAGCAAAATCGTCGATTATGTTGCGTCAGACTCTCGATCAATCGACAATTACGCATTTCATCAGACACTGTGAGCATAATATGTATAAAAATCTTGAATGGTTTTAAATTTGTTGTACTTACAACAGACACAGCCCTTTTGTGCTTCCTACGGGCACATAAAACTGACTATCAGCTGTTAAAATACTAATTTGCATTATCAAAACTAAGTAAAAAATAAATATAAATTTTTAAATACAATTTTACATTCCGGGTTTATTATCAATCTAATTTTATTGGTGTCATTTATGTGAAGCCAATATTTCCGACGGCCACAAAGCTATCATTTGTCTACATTTGAATTGGAGGCAGGATGGAGTCGTGTAAAACTCGCTGCTGTCCTCTAGTGGTGGAATGAGTTGAGTTCAAGTCAACTGGACTGTCAGAAAAGCTAGAAGACGGTTCGATTCTGAAACAGTCTCTTGGATCAGAGGCGAAAAGTCTTTTGTTTAGGATGAAAATATTCGAGGTAACATATATTTTTGAACAATTGGTCAAAAATGATCTTTTATGTTTGTACCAAGATCCCATACTAAAGACAGCAAATATGTCTTATAACGTATTATGGTATGGTCATTCTTCCAACAGTCTTCATTCTGGTTTTGTATGAGATGAAAAAAATTGCATAATTGATTTACATCTTCTCTGGCTGGCAAACAAACAAACAAACAAACAAACAAACAAACAAACAAACAAACAAACAAACATGCAAGATAGCAAGCAAACAAATACACAAATAAATAAATATTCACTGGAGTTCAGAAGAGGCACTTACTTTGATAGCGTTCCCCTGAGTTCTCATTATACAATTTTTTTGTACATTGTGGGCCAAACTTGGAAGTAGGTCAAGACTGCAAATAATGATGACAGAAGCGGTGAGGAGAGTGGTGCAATAAGGCCACATGCATACATTTATTTTTGCTACAGACATGAGCGAGCCATAATGCTGAAATTTGTTTAATCACAGGAACATGTGTTCAGCAGTTTTTCTCTTTATATCAACACTAACTGGCCCATTTGTGGGGAAGAATAACTGTTAAATTGCTGGAATCTCCCACTAGATGGTAGGATTGTACTACTGTTTCATGTCTAACACTAAACATGATTAGTATTACATGTCTGATTAATGAATAATAGCCTAATAGGATGATATTTTGTGTTAATATTATTTCACAAATATACGCAAATATATATAAGCAAAAGTAATTATTAACACACACAATCACATTAAAAAACAATAAGTAACACTTTAATGAGAGGCTTGACTATTACAACACTTTGTTCTGGTCTGCCATAGAACAAACAAACAAACAAACAAACAAACAAACAAACAAACAAACTAACTAACTAACTAACTAACTAACTAACTCACTAACTAACTAACAAGCAAAGAAAGAAACAGACAGACAGACAGACAGACAGACAGACAGACAGACAGACAGACAGACAGACAGACAGACAGACAGACAGACAGAAAAACAAGGGACAATATTAAATCAGTCACAATGAATTAAACATTTTGCTGTATGAGTGCTGTCTGAGACCACAAGGAGAGCGCACATTCAGCAACTTAAGTTTCCACACAGGTTACCCTTACGTTCTCCTGTTAATTTAAAATTAAATATGCAATCACTTTATTATTATAATAGTGCTTCTGGTATATGAGTTGCTGAGGTCCTCTTTTGCTGCATTTCTGTATGAAACACTGGAACAGCTTTCACAGGATCTGACATCAGCTGAAAACACCGGCAATTTTAAATGCAACTAATCTATTCATTCTGGCTTTGTGTTCATAGCTTCATAGTGTTATTTATACTTTTTTTTTAATCACAAAATGAGTTTTTAATGTATTCCTGTCTTAATATTTATCTAAAATTGCTTATTTGTCAGATATCAGAATGTTAATATGATTCTAATTAATATTCTCATTCCTTTGTATTCTTAGTTTGCCTGTGTTATGTTTCATTATTAATCTTAATCATTAATTATCTTAACTATCGATCTTTAACTGCTATGACTTTAGTCTCTAAATGAAGTGCATTCCTCTAAAGTTAAAAACTCCGTTTTGCTTAACTGATTCACGTACTTCATGCCTTCACACAAAGAAAGTAAAAAGAGAGTAGTTGTCTATATTTTAATTTCCAACAAAAACGACAGCGCCAAACGCATAAAGCTGAATTCAGTCCACGTCATTCTGATCAGTCGCTGTGTCATGACGCGTGGTATCCATGACGTGTGGTATCCATGACGTGTGGTATCCATGACGCGTGGTATCCATGACGTGTGGTATCCAGGACATTTGGTATCCAGGCAACGTCGCACGCAACGATACGCGCGGTGCGTGTGAGACTGAAGACAGCAGTGAAGGAAAGTATTAACTTGGAGTTATCACAAATATCATTTATATGATTTATTTATAGTTTCTCGGCCGTCGGTATTGTACTGACGTCACCAGGCTATGTAAACATGTATGACCGAGCTCCACGGGTGACCTTCATCACAACAAGCGGCACTTCATCAGCAGTCGGCCCTGGGTCCTATGACGTCACCCCGACTAATACAAAATTAACAGGTAGGAATTCGACTTCTGTAACCAAACACTTCACCTTAACATAATACAAAGCCGATTATATTGTTAAACTTTTAAAAAACAAGTTAGGCTAACGTTAGCACATCTTTACATACTTAGCATACACTTAAAAATCACACAATTTATTTTTGTCCTAATAAAAAAACAACAACTTCCATATCATTTAAAATTATTTGTACAATTATAAATAGGTCAGGCTTAATGAGAATTCCAGGGTTGGGTACGCTTCATTGACTTTTGAAAACGCGGAGAAACAACCATGATACCATTTTCTATAATCCCAAGCGACAACCTCCCCCCCCCCCCGTTAAACCAACACACTACTGCTAAAAGGTTTAGAAATGACATTAGCTAGAATGTTATCTGTTGTGGAAGCATGTTTAGAAATACTGTACAGTATGCCATTGCCATGCTGGGAGCAGAGTAATACTTCAGGTGAGTTACCATGGCAATGAACTCTTACCACCCCACAATAGTGTGTTCAGCTAATGCGGCCGCAAGAGGGCACACGCCAGTGTCTTATTGTGCCGGTCCCAAGCCCGGATAAATACAGAGGGTTATGTCAGGAAGGACATCCAGCGTAAAACTTTTGCCAAATTAACCGGATCGGTCGAGTCCCAGGTGGAAATTGGACTACTGTTGGTTGAAGAAGGAGAGGAGGAAAGTGTGTTTGTAGGAAGAGAGAGAAGAGGAACGCCAAGAGTATAGGACTGAGAGTAGGGACGTTGAATGTTGGAACTATGACAGGAAAATGTAGAGAGTTGGTTGACATGATGCAGAGGAAGAAGGTAGTGTGTGTATGTGTCCAGGAGACCAGGTGGAAAGGTAGCAAGGCTAGAAGTTTAGGGGCAGAGTTCAAGCTGTTCTATCATGGTGTAGATAAGAAGAGAAATGGAGTAGGAGTTATCTTGAAGGAGGAGTTTGTTAGCAACGTCCTGGAGGTAAAAAGAATGTCAGATAAAGTGATGAACCTGAAGCTAGAAATAGAAGGTGTGATGTTCAACATTGTTAGTGGGTATGCTCCACAGGTAGGATGTGAGCTGGAGGAGAAGGAGAAATTCTGGTTGGACTTCGATGAAGTGATAAAGAGCATACCTAGAAGTGAGAGAGTTGTCATTGGTGCAGACTTCAATGGACATGTTGGTGCAGGAAACAGAGGTGATGAGGAGGTGATGGGCAGGTTTGGTATCCAGGAGAGGAACGTAGAAGGACAGATGGTAGTTGACTTTGCAAAAGGATGGAAATGACTATAGTGAATACTTTCTTTCAGAAGAGGCAGGAACATAGGGTGACCTATAAAAGTGGAGGTAAGAGCACACAGATAGACTACATCTTGTGTAGATGGTGTAATCTGAAGGAGATCAGTGACTGCAAAGTAGTGGTGGGCGAGAGTGTAGGAGAGTACTGGGTGTGTCATCTGGAAGGAAAGTAGATAGGAGACTTGGTGGTGGAATAAGGAGGGACAGGAGTGTGTACAGAGAAGCTAAGACGAAGTGGGACACTGAGAGGACTGAGGAGAGTAGACATGAGTACAGGGAGATGCAGCGTGACGTGAAGGTAGAGGTAACAAAGGCCAAACAAGGGGCTTATGATGACCTATATGCTAGGTTGGACAGTAAGGAGGGAGAGACTGATCAATACAGGCTGGCAAGACAGAGACAGAGATTGGAAGGACGTGCAGCAGGTTAGGGTGATTAAGGATAGGGATGGAAGTCTATTAACAGGTGCCAGTAGTGTGATGGGAAGATGGAAAGAGTACTTTGAAGAGTTGATGAACGTGGAAAATGAGAGAGAACAAAGACTAGAATAGGTGACTGATGTGGACCAGGAAGTAGCAAAGATCAGGCATTGAAGAGGATGAAGAGTGGAAAGGCAGTCGGTCCTGATGATATACCTGTAGAGGTTTGGAAGTGCCTAGGAGAGGTGGCAGTAGAGTTTCTGACTGGGTTCTTCAATAGGATCTTAGATAGTGAGAAGATGCCTGAGGAATGGAGGAGAAGTGTGCTGGTGCCCATTTTTACGAACAAGGGAGGTGTGCAGAGTTGTGGCAGCTACAGTGGAATAAAGCTGATGAGCCATACAATGAAGTTATGGGAAAGAGTAATGGAAGCTAAACAAGGGGCAGAAGTGAGCATTCGTGAGTAGCAGTATGGTTTCATGCCAAAAAAGAGTACTACAGATGCAGTATTTACCTTGAGGATGTTGATAGAGAAGTACAGAGAAGGCCAGAGGGAGCTGCATTGTGTTTTTGTAGATCTGGAGAAAGCTTATGACAGGGTGCCCACAGAGAAGAACTGTGGTATTGTATGAGGAAGTCTGGAGTGCCAGAGAAGTATGTTAGAGCGGTGCAGGACATGTATGAGGACTAAGACAGTGGTGAGGTGTGCTGTAGGTGTGACAGAGGAGTTCAAGGTGGAGGTGGGACTGCACCAGGGATCAGCTCTGAGCCCCTTCTTGTTCGCTATGGTGATGGACAGGCTGACAGACAAGGTTAGACAGGAATCTCCATGGACTATGATGTTTGCAGATGACATTGTGATCTGCAGTGAGAGCAGGGAACAGGTGGAGGAGAAGCTAGAGAGGTGGAGGTTTGTCCTGGAAAGGAGAGGAATGAAGGTTAGCCGCAGTAAGACAGAGTACATGTGTGTGAATGAGAGGGACCCAAGTGGAAGAGTGAGGTTACAGGGAGAAGAGATCAAGAAGGTGGAGGATTTTAAGTACTTAGGGTCAACATTCCATAGCAAGAGATTGTGAAAAAGAGGTGAAGAAGCGTGAACAGGCAGGATGGTACGGGTGGAGAAAAGTGTCAGGTGTGATATGTGATAGAAGAGTTTCAGCTAAAATGAAAGGAAAGGTGTACAAAACTGTGGTGAGATCAGCGATGTTGTTTGGTCTAGAGACAGTGTCACTGAGGAAAAGACAGGAGACAGAGCTGGAGGTAGCAGAGATGAAGATGCTGAGGTTCTCTTTGGGAGTGACCAGGATGGATAGGATCAGGAATGAATACATCAGAGGGACAGCACATGTTAGAGGTTTTGGAGATAAGTCAGAGGCCTGAGATGGTTTGGACATGTCCAGAGGAGAGATAGTGCATATATTGGTAGAAGGATGCTGAGTTTAGAACTGCAAGGCAGGAGGCCTAGAGGAAGACCAAAGAGGAGGTTTATGGATGTAATGAGGGAAGACATGAAGGTAGTTGGTGTGAGAGAAGAGGATGCAGAAGACAGGGTTAGATGGAGGCAATTGATTCACTGTGGCGACCCTGAAGGGAAAAGCTGAAAGGATAATAATAATAATAATAATAATAATAATAATAATAATAATAATAATAATAATAATAATAATAATAATACAGTAATAATAATAATACAGTAATAACAATAATGTGTTCAGGTCAGTATTATGTAGATTGAGACTGCATGCACCCTGGTGGCCATAGTACAACAATCTATCTCACAAATCAACCTCTCCACCTGCTGTCCCTTAAAACAGGTTGATACCTATGGTTGCAGAGTCCACTGGTGCCTATAATAAATCTGTTTGGAGCAATAACACCAGAGATATGATGACTTCAAGCCTGATGATCTTACACTGTTGCTATGGCTGAGCCCTCGAGGAGAATGGCATCACAGTTCCCAGACATAAACACAAATGAAAACCTGTCTGTTTGGTTGAGTCAGCTAGTGTGACAGTGACAGTCCTCTACAGACTCTGCAGTAGCTCTGACCAACTTTGACTTAAATTACAATAGTTTATCATCCCATCATAGGGGGACTGGAATGACTGATTTTGTGGAATGTACTGTACTTCAGTCATATCACCTTTAAACGGTAAAAAAACAACATAGTACTTACATACTGTCAAGAAGTATATTCAGGATTTGTGTTGATGTGCTTTTGTTTTTAATCATAAGATCAAAACCTGTTATGTCACTTCTCTAAAACTGAAATTCGTAGGTTTCAATGCAGTTCCCTCTACATTGTAGGTTTTGGAGGTAAGTGCAACATACAGTATAGTGCAAACAGGATGAGAAGCTGAAATGAAAATGACCATTTTGTAAGAAATACGTACTGCATGGCTTTAAAACCGAAAATGAAACTTTTCTTCAACAGTCTCTCAACAAAATTGCTTTCTTGCAGTAAACTGTAGAAAAACTGCAGTATTATGTGTTTAGTTTGAGGTTATGGGTCTCCAATTTTTTGTGTTTTTGAAACTTCAAAATGTTATCTTAGGCACATGTATGGAGATTATAAATTCTCCATGCTTTATTCCTATTGTTGTGTTCCTTTTTTGTGTGTTGCAGGTGGTTATGCTCCATTTCTGTCCTTGGTCAGCAGGCTACCATCTCTCAGTCCATCCAGTGAGATGCCAGCTCCTGGGCAGTATGACTCCTCACCTGTCAAGGTAGTGTAGGTCAGAGACAATCATTTACAGTTATGTCAAGCCGTATGTTTGATTAGTTCAGGCTGATTGGTGATGGGTGTGGTTTGGGGGTGGGGGGAGGGGGGAGGTAGAGTGATTGTCCACTTATCAGAAGGATGTGTTCTTTTGAAATCCACATGTTGAAGTGTCATTGGTGAAGTGTCCTAGTTAACCTCAAATTGCTCCCATTTGAGTGATTGTGTGATTGGGTGTAGCTACTGATGTGAAGGTTAGGGCTTTGCATGGTACCCTATTCCATCATGCGAATGATGGATAATAATAACGGGTGAGAACAAAGAGGAGAATGTGTTGAGGAAAATATGCTTGCAAAGACATCTTATTTGTAATCAGATTCTCTGAGTGTCTGTTTGTCTCTATGTTGAACCCATATAGCTAAATATTCACGGTGGCCACAGTCTCCAGAATCGCTCCAGGCGTTTTGAGGAGGTTCTGTCGGAGGTGCCGGGCCCTGGGGCCTACAATGTGTCTCCTGCTTCTGGAAAGGCATTCAGGCCCACCATAGTTGATGATTTAGGATGGACTGAGAAGCCTGGTAGAAAAACGGTAGGCATATGGATGAAGTCTCAAAGCCCAAGGACAAAGTAAATGAGCATACAGGCCACAATAAATTATTTAGAATTATTTTGTACATCCAGAACAATGTTGATTAAACCCACAGATGTCCTTTGTATAGATACTGTAGAAAATATATGTAATAATCTCTTCACTCACTTTGAGCTGGTCATGATTTGCCATGTATGATCTGATCCCCATCTAACCAGAGTTATGTCTTCTGTTCTGCACAACACACGCAAATACTCTTAACACATTTTCTGTTCACAGATAGAGTGACAATACAAGAACATGTACAGCCTGGAAACCGTGAACTTTGATGTGATGTTTTTTTTCCCCCTCTATCTAACGAAAGACAAGAATAACTACGCCTCCTTCACAAGCGGTTACTGCCAAAGCTTACAGAGGATACTTTGCCAACAGCTTACCTCTTCACACCAATCTACAGCATTTAGAGGCAGCTATTTCAAAACCGTTGAGAAAAACAACTTTCCTAAATCTTTGTCAAAACAATAATTCTGTATAATTTAAAAATATTTTATTTAAACAACTTCACCAGCTGTTATGTTTGCTTCTGAAAATGTATCGAATTTGTAAGAACATACGTACTATGAACATGGAAGATGAAACAAATGAAATTTAGAATGTCACATCTTTTGTCCTTAATAAGTCAAAATATCAGATGTTGCACTATAAACTGCGTTCATAAATCATTTATATGAGAGAGCCGGGAAAGTGACGGCTTTGTTATCACCAAGATCAAAACTGTTACGACACGAGAATGAGAAAGTCTGGCAAGGACCTGTAACTTTTCTGACACATATTGTTTTCCTTTATGCTAATGTGTCTGCAGTATCCTCGGTAGATGTCACAGAGCCAGAGTCAGAACTCATTCTGTCTTTAGATAGATTTGGACTCATGTCTGAAATCAAAGGCAGATTATTTTTTCTCACTTCTATGTATTGCCCAAAAGACTTTTATTTTGGGTTTTTGTGTCATTAAAACATTGCTTTTAAACTGAACAAACAGGAGCTTTGTGGCATCATGAATCCGCATTTGGCAAAGCATGCCCTCCTTTCTGTTTGCTTTGAAAGTTAATGTCTTGGTTCATTTGTGAATTCAGGAGGACATATTTACAAAGTAAGCCAACAGTTTTATCATGTATCTGTCTAATCCTTGGTGGTAGAATCTGAACACACACACACACACACACACACACACACACACACCCCCCCCCACACACACACACACACCAAATGACTGCCTCTGAGGTGAAAGCAGTTTTGAACTTCTTCATTGCTGCTTTCCCACTGGATATTGTTCTCATTTCCCCTCACTAACTCTCTTGGGAGCAAATTGAATTGACATCAGGAACTGTTGTGCTACTTTGTAAACCAGGGCATCCTGTCCATCATAAGCTCTGATTTCTCTCAACACTCTTCGGTCTGCACTGTGGCTGCAGGCAAAAAGTCTCCAGCTGGTACGCCAATCAGATACCCCATCTATTCCCTCCCCGGGTCAGGCTTATGGCTTCGAGGAGGATACCCTGGGGGTGCTCACAAGGCAGCAACCCCCTTTGAGGGACACAACCCTGGGGCCAGCCTACTACAATCCACTGCTAGTAAGGACAGATATATTCAGACATTTAAAGAATGTGAAGTGTTAATTTGTGCAAGCTTTTATACTGTACTTTTTACTGTATGAGTGTGTTCCATCTGAGTGGATTTACAGTAGTCTCCCTGAAAGCCCATAATTGTAAGGCAGATCTGATACACCATTGTCCTACCCACCCCACGGCTATTCAGTTGACTACAAACCCATTTCCATAACTAATGAATGCAACTCCACTTAAAAAAAGCCACAGTGCACCAATGCTCATCCATTTTACATGCCAACAAAGAGAGCCATTAGCAATTATTCTTCAAGCTATATTACAATATTCACTTAAAATAATGCACAAGCCGGATGGTCTGGATCTCAAATAAGCAATTTTTCATCTGTTAATGACCACAGGAAGTCAACGGCGACCTTGAGTGTTGGCTGAGGTTGTGTCGGCACACAGGCTCAGGCACAGGGGCATGCTGTGATTTAGGGCCATTAGCAGAGCAACCCTCGACGGGTCTTTTTTCCATCTCGACTTCTGTATAGCTCCCTTTGAAAGTTCAGTACCAGATTCTGTTTGTCTTCCTCCCTTTTTCTCTCGATCTGACACACTCATTTATTTAAACTGTCACACACCCCACCTCCTGCACTGACTTTTAAAGTGTAGAACGGCTGAATTAAGTAGCTTTCTGAGGGTGTAAATTCAAAGTGGTTGGGGCAGCCCAAAATAGTGTGCTTGGGTAAAAACCAAAAACATCTAATCGATTTTACCCACTGACCCTAAAATTATGCTTCACATCTGTATTGATAGAGCAATTACTGTATTGACTATTACATACAACTTTGAACACAGAATTAGAGAAAGACTGTTGTAAGAATAGTGTGTAAATATTGGTGTAGCATATGTATGTGTACATCAACAAATTAACAATATCGAATTGGGCTTGATCAGAAGACTTGGTTAAGCTCTAGGAGTGGAGAGAGGAAGAGACTGAGACTGAGGTTTGAATTTGGTACCATATATTTAAAAAAAAACCCAGAACAACAATGAATGGCTATTCTCACAAAGAGTAAAAAAAACAAATGAAATTTCTAACTTAAATTAGCTTCAAGGAAAACAAAAAATCTATGCCGTCTAATGAATACATTCAATTAACACATTTCATTCAAAAGTCTAATGAGCCCACTTAATTTGGTTCAGTCCATGTGCACATTGAGCACAACAAAAGTTCGGGTTGTCCACAACAATGGGTTGTACCAGTGTTGACTTGAGCAGGATTTCCAGAGGGATAATGTGCAAAGTGAAGAAAGGGATTGTGTGAATGTGAGTGTGTGGGACAGACAGCAACATTCAGTTCACTAGGATTTTTGTCCAAGTTCTTTCGTTGTTTTCGCTCGCCATCCAAACCTGGCCTGAATAAAAAGGAACAGGACCAGTTTCAGCTCTGGGTGTACACCAAATATATACACAGTATATATGCTGTATATCAATCAATCAAAATCAATAAATAATGCAGGTCGCATCACAATTAATACTGTACAATATTAAGTCCGTTTTCTTTTGAAGTGCATGACCGAAGTTACACTTAAATACACACATTTGGAGAAACGGGCGTAGTTACGCACGCTAACCCCATTGTATGCATACAGCTTTAAAGCTAACTGTTAGCGCAACTCACCGGTTCCGCTGTTTAATGAACGTAATCGCGCTGTAGTCGGCTCTCATAAGTTGACACAGTATTGAGAGATGTAGATGTCCTGATGCTTGGAAAGTAGCTAAAATTATTCCTCTGGCCAAAAATACAGCTGCACCATTCTCGGGGGCAAATAGCCGCCCTATTAGTTTGTTACCAGCTTTAGAAAAGGTAATAGAGAGAACTATATTTCAGCAAATTCAACTTTATTTTGATGTATATGGTTTGAACACAGATTATCAACACGCTTACAGGCCTGGCCACTCCACATGTACAGCATTGACACAGATGACAGATGATTGGCAATGTGATATTGATAATGGAAGACTGGTAGGGGCTGTTTTACTTGATTATAGTGCAGCTTTCGATCTGATTGATCATCCTTTACTATTAGGAAAGCTTAAAGAATATAGTTTCACTAGACCTGCATTAAAATGGATGGAGAGTTACTTAAGTAATAGAAAGCAAACTGTTTTTTTTAAATGGTAGCTTATTTGATGCCACTACTGTTAACTGGAGTCCCCCAGGGAAGTTGCCTAGGGCCTTTATTGTTCTCAATTTTTATTAATGATCTACCTTTAATACTACATGATGCTCAAATCTCAATGTATGCTGATGACTCAACCATATATGTTTCAGGAACTACTGCAGAAGAGATCAATTCTATTTTAGAACAAGAATTAAAGTCAATAGTAGAGTGGGTGGATAGTGATAAACTTGTGCTCAATGCTGGTAAGACAAAGTCTATATTAATGGGGACTAAGTATTTACTTTGAATCTTGTTTTGTTTATTGAATTCTGTTTAGTTTATTTGGAGGGAGAGAGATAAAATAAGAAAATGGGAGGAAAAAAAAAAGCTAGGAAAACCCTATCTGCTGATATATTTCATGATGCTGAAATTTTAATTTAAACTGTATTATCCTTCTGGAAGTGAACCGTTGTATGTCTGTGTATTGTATTTGTTGTATGAAAGATATGTTGTCTTGTCTGTGTACTGGATCCCAGGAAGAATAGCCACGCTTATTTGCAAGTGCTAATGGGGTACCCATAATAAAGTAAAGTAAAGGGTTGTCTGTCTCCTCACGGCCCCTCTCGCATCACCCGACTGACTTCCTGGGATGCTGTTTTATGGGCACCGATAGGCTGTGTGGGGTCATGTGACGCCCAGACGGTCGCTAGGAGTCGACTAGAAATGCCGAATTAACTGTTTTTTCACCTGGGTTACATCGGGTTACATTGGCCTAGTATTGCAAATACTGCATATTAATACAAGCACATATGATGAATTATACTTTAAAAATCTGTGGTGTGAAATTTTCAGTTTTAAAATTCTGTGAAAGTCATAATTTTGACTGAAATAAAAAATGTTTTCTTCTTTTTTGTTTTAAAAACAGGACAAAAGGTCTAACTTTATTTTTAGCAAAGTTCTTTAGATAATAATTAATCCATATCATTATTATGACATTTTATAAAACTAAATAATTTTTATTCTTATGGAAAGAATAAAAAGCCTACCAATCCATTGTATCAAGTCTGAATGAATGTACACAAACGGCATGTCAAAACCAACGGTGATACTTTCATGAGGCTGTTATGTGTCTCCTTGCAAAGCAGAAACATTGTGCTTTTCTCTTTGAGTTTAATCATTTGAGCATTCCTGTCTCCTTTCCCCTCCGAACTGTATTGTTAGATCACAGGAGATTGAACCTAAGACCTTGTTCTCCAGTCACTGTTAGAATTGTTATAAAGAGACAGGCATCACATTGGGTTAGAAAGTTGTTGAGCCTCTCTATCTATCCTCCCATAACCTGCCTGACATAATAATCCCCTACTGTTGGGTCAAGGAAAAGGTAGAATTGAAAGTGAGAAAATGATATCTCACGTAGCTTTAAGTTTTTATTTTTGAGGAACAAGTAGCACAATTCTTTATACACTGCCAAAAAAAAAGTCGCCATCACAAAAAGTCACATCATCTCATATTTTGTTGGATTAACTCTTGTGATATTGCATTAACTCATCAAAACAATATCCCAGTTAATGCATGCTGCAATCAAAGCTAAATGCAGTCCAACAACATATGAGAGGGTGTGACTTTTTTGGATGGAGACTTTTTTTTGGCCAGGCAGTGTATATAGTCGCTTGTAAACCAAACCGTGCTGTGATGTCCCTCCAGATATTCTTACAGATTATTTTTCTTCATTATGAATATTATGAAAAAACTTGAAATTTTAAGAGTCTTTTATAAAATTACTCATAGATTGACAGCAAATAGATAAAGTTGGTTACCAGGTTCTCTTTAAGTATTGCTTGTACATTAATCCATTATTACATGATTTAAATTTGTCAAACAAGTTAACTATAAATACCAGTAAAAATGATTGCAACTGTACCCTCTAAGAAATATCAGTACAAGCACTCAATATCCAGCAGATATCTTAATTTTTTTTTTCTGGCAAAATACTTTTGAGAGTATTATATCTCTAAAAAGTGTCTGTCGACAAGTTTCCAGACATAGTCTGTCAAAGGTGTTGAGCTGCAGAGCTGTAATCCAAGAAAATATTGATAGGTGTTATACTGTGTCTGGCGATTTCACTCTCTCACTTACAAAAAAACTTTTTAAACTCATGTTTTATACATATTGTAGCATGTTATATTTATTTTGGAAGTTTTTCCTAAATTTTGATGGGTAAAAATCATTCAGTATATATAGGCTTACTAATAATTCTGCAAAGCTTTTAGTAATACTATATATTCGATTGTAAACCTTGCTTCTTATTATCTTAATTGTATTGTATATAACCAAATTTTGCCAATACTGTATAGACGATTACTGCAGAGGTTCTGTTTCACCAAAGGGCCACTTGGTGACTGTTCTCTCATTCTTCCTTTCTATAGTCAGAGATGAGTTCTGTACAGAAGTACAAAGGTGTCCACTTTGGTAACAAGACAGGGAAAAGAGATGTGCTGAAGGTGGAAGATGGCCCAGGTCCAGGACATTATCACCCTGAGATGTGAGTATCATATTATAGCTGTTGTCATCTGCACATCAGTCACATGGCATGAGATGGTGATAGAAATCTTGAATGTCAGGGTCCTTCTAGCAATGTGCATGAAAGAAAAGATGTTGTGTTGAATCACAACATCTGGCAGGGAGTTAGCAAGACCACTCATAAATAATACAGTTTTAGAAAATTTCACCATTGGAAATAGGAGTTTTGTCATAAAACTGGGCTGTCAAGGCTGTGGAAACATGAAAATATTTATGAAGTAGCTGTCACAGAGGTGGAGCTGCATACTTGGAGCAGATGGTTTTGGGAAGGACAAAGTAGGCGCTGGGGTACTTAAGGTAATGCTTGAGGGCAGAACAGACAGAACCGGAAATCACATGTGTGTGATCACCAACTGGAGTGGTTAGGCAGGTCACATGGACTTCTAACAGGAAACCCTGAGCAACTGACATGGAACATAGGCTGCATTCAATAAGCAAAATGTTATTATATCACATTTGCCATTTTAATTGCGGTCTTGAACTTGCCTCATATGGCGAGTTGATTTGGCACCCTGCAGAGCAAGTTTGGAAACTCAGTGGAAGTCTTGGGAGAGCTGCACGAAAGAGAACTGCAGAAATTAAATGGGGGTGACAGTAGACATAAACCCACCAAGCTGCTAGTGCAGGCAAGAGGCTAGCAGGACACTGGATTGCCAACCTTGACGCAGGTTTGAGGCGAGTATACTAGAAAACTCAGGCGATGACTTAAGACAGAGCATTTAAAAAGCCAACCAAACAACAGCTTCTTAGTACCCATGACTCTTATCTTTTCTCTGTGCATACGAACTAAGGTATGTTACAGATCTCACAGGTAATTCTCAAAATAGATGCGTGCTGGGTTCGTCATCAGTTCTAAATACAGAGAGGGAAATGGGGAATGCGAGGATCCAAATGGAAACACAGACAGCAGACCTACATCAGTTCAAAAATAAAATAATGCAAACTGGTGGAATCATTATGGAAGCCTGGAAGGCTCAGGCTTAAGATCCAGAAATGAACTTCCAATGTGATGAGGAGCCACAAACATTCAATGTACTAAAGTCACTAACAGAACACAGGTGAATCTAAACTGTTATTAAAAAAGGGGGCCGGAAGGAAAAAAAGAGGATGCATAAAGAAAAGACATGACAGGGAAATGAACACACAAAATCAAAAAATGCATAACTAGCAAAACCCAATAAGGATGTCATATTTTTGTCTTCTATTGTGAGATGTACAGTATTGTCTCTGTCTCTGTTTGTCCCAGAAATGTTGAAACACAGTATGAGAATGTGAATCTTCAAAATAAACAGAGAGGCAGAGCCGAGCTCATCATTCCTCGCTACCATGAACTGGTGCACAAGCAAGAGGAAAAGAAGGCAAGTGCTCTTTGTGTTTGTGTTTGTAGCTACTTTCGTCCATGTAGTGATACACATGCAGCTCAATTCACTCCATCATCATCCTTGAAGATGAATCATTTTCTATTCCATTACAAGTTACTTAGTAATATTCCCGTGCGAACGTCTGCCTGTTGCTGAGAATCTGCGCTAGTATACCTGTGGAATTGATGTGAGCTGTTCTGCTGAAATCCGCTCTCTGATTCTGCAGGAAATGTGCAACACTTGAGAGCATTAAGACATTAAGCAAAGGTGCATTTAAATAATGAATTCAACTTTTTTAAGTGGAAGACTATATAACACATTCATTAAAGGTCCCATATTATCTTTCTAACTAACACACTGCTACATTAGCCTGAACATGAAAATCAGGTACATACTGTAGTAGGTGGCCTCCATCTACTATTTACCTGACTAACTAGTTGGAATTATTTTTATGATTTATTTATTTCAGTTGCTGCACACACAATTTATTTCTGCTGATAGTGGACATTTCTCTAAAAATGTATTTTGTATTCCCTTTTGTATAACACTTAATTTTATTAGGGTTCTACTATTTACACCATGAACTAGAATTACTTTCAGTAATATGTATACCTGTGACAAAGTCAAGTAGTTCTTCACATAATTGTGTGTTATGTCTGGCCCAGCGGAGATAAACAGTACTAATCCAACCAGTGTGAAATTCTTGCTTGCTGTTGCCATACTAAATAAAACCTTTATCTCTCAGCTGGTAACAATATGTATGTAATAGTTGTAAGGTGGACATTTATTTTAGCAGTTTCCGAAACTCTTCACACAGTAAGATTTGGCAGTGGCAAATTGAGAAAGAGTCATGTTAAAGTAATGGGACTTACAGTGAGAATGCAGGTAAGTCATTTGGATTTATTCAGTATTTATTCAAGTACTGCAGATTAAAGATGAAAAATTTCAACTATTCCTTCCTGTCTTGCTTGAATTCATCAGTTTTTCCATCCATCCATAGAGGGCAGTAGAACACAAGCTTTAATCTGGCACCCACACACATCTATAAACACACATTGATTCACTGGAGTGGGGGTTACTCACCTGCTCATGAACTTGAGTGTGCTGGCAGGGTAATGCTTGGTGATGTTTTATTTTTCCAGTCCGTGGATGACCGTGGTTGAGATACGCAAGACTACATTTGTCAACAGGGAAGAAAACATATGCCTTCAAGGACTCACACCTTCCCCCTTCAGTCCTCTCACACTCTTTCTTAAGATGCTGCTCAGGAGCATGTCTTTTAATTTTTTTCATCATTGATTACACCTCATTTTATGCCCTTATTTTACCCCGACTTATATCTCCAGCTATTACATACTGCTCTTTATTCTGTGAATTTGATTCATCAAGTTTGACTTGTGTGCGTGCTTGTGTACAATCTGTGCTCCATGCTGTATTTGGACCACCTACTGTGATTGCTGAACCTCCATCTGTCATCATTAGTACCTGACACCAACGACACCATCAACAACACACACACACACACACACACACACACACACACACACACACACACACACACACACACACACACACACACTGGCCAGATGGGTCGATGGGTCATTACCCATAGTGGGGACACTCAGGACAAACACCTTTAACTTCCAAGTGGTCAGCTGATAGTCTTCCTCTAATGGCTCGGGGCTATCACCATCTTTAGAGAGTAAACGTCTGCATGCAAGATTTTCCCATTAAGCAGTCATTTTGACATGTCAAGGGGAACCACTGAGCAAATCACTTAAACTAAGCATATCATGTGTATCCAAGCCATCAAAAACAAAACAGATGGAGTTACTCTAAGGTTTAACATTTCCCTGTCATTAGGGAGTTCACCGACACTTCATCTCCAAAACATTGTGAATACCTTGTTAATGTTATAGTGATGGTATTGTTCTATTTGTAGTGCTACATTCTCATAATGGAGAAGCGGAACTATGTCTGTATGGGAAAAACAAGAAACAATAGTGAGGCAAAACTGTCTAATGCTGGATGTAGGATTATTGATTTGAAAACTGAACAAACAACTGAGACATATTGATGAGTTCAGTTGAATTCAATGTCTCACATCGAGTTAATAAATAATCAGAAATGATTGCACTTAAGTAAGCATATACTGTATTTGTCTGCTGCTTTTATCAACAAATCCAAAACTTTGAATTTGTATCTCTTCCCTATCGTCATAAATATTTTCTATATTTATATATATTTTAGAAACTTAATCTTAATGCCTCATGCAGAGTGTAAAGGGTAATCTTTATTGACTCTCGTTTGACTACAAGCAGCTCTGGCAGAGAGCTGAAAATGACCAAGAAGATTAAATAAGTTGTCTTGATCTTTTGTAACTTCAGAAAACAGAATTTTATCCCAAGAAAAATCTATTGGGAGTTTTACAGTACATGAACACAAGTTTTGTCAGTATGTGACAGTACATATTCTGAGTACAAGGAAATTGTTTCTGGCAAGGACACACTGTAGTCAATATTCATGAATAAAAACTGTGATGTCCGAAGGCTTGGGGGGATGTTTTTTGTAGAAATTCAACACTATCCTCCCTGAGGATTTGGTATAACTGCCAACAGTCCCTGTACAAACCCATGCTGTTTTCATGCAAACCTAGTTAACATACCACTGGTCCAGATACCATCTGGGTTTACCATAGACACTTAAATGCTCTGGCTCTAGACTATTGAATGTGGAAATGTGAATGTGTGGTACGTGTGTTTCCTTGCCTCCAGCTGTCGGTATCTCTGTGAACCTGGTGTTGTTAACTGGTTTTGCTAGTTAGTGTAATTGCTGCAGTAACATGGTGAATATACTGAAACCAAACATGATTGCTTCATGATTGTGACTGTGTAAAGAAAAGGACTTTTTCTTATTATTCTTTTTTACATTTTCTAATATGTCTGTCACTTATCTGTGGCTTCATTTATCTTTGCTGTGTCTTTTTTTCTTCTGTCTTCACCTTTCTGTGTTCTTTGTCCTTTGTTTAACTGAACAGAATCAAAGAATCTCTCCCACCCTCTTTTCCATTTCCTCTCTCTGTCCTTACCTTGTAATTTGCATAGCTACATGGAAAATGATATCACCAACGCATGTGCTCTAACCACATGCATTATCTTGTACTGACTGCATTTTTTGGTGTCTGCTTCCCAACAGGGAGTTCCTGGTCCAGGACAGTACCACATCAGGAGTCAGTTTGAGCAGCCTCTGAAGTCCAGTGGTAACCTGCCAAAGTTCACTCAGCCGTACCTCTCTCAGACTGAGGTACAATGCAAACAAAATCATTCAGGGCTTTATGTGTAGGCCTGTGAGTTCATTTCAAGAGGATCAGATTATACTGCGTGAGCACGTGTTTTTTCCCCCCGCCAGCGGCCTTTAGCTGCTTTTACCCACTAGGGTCTACTTTAGTTTTTCTATGTTTGCTTTCCTATTGTATTGATTCTCTGTCTGCATGCAGTCAACAGAACATCAGGAATCTCTTTCCAGGACACACGAGACCTATAGGATTTGTGTGTTATTAGTTTATATTATTATTCCCCTGGACGTTAAACCAGATTGGAAGGTGAATTCACTGTTTACAAAACAAACAAACAAACAAACAAAAATGATGTTAAAACGTATGAAAAGTAGAATTGATAATTCATAAAAAGAATATCTATAAAGCTCTTAGGTTTGTTTCATTTAGATGTGTCATAAAGCCCTGCCCCCCCAGGGATCACATGGAAAGACATTGCAGAAATAATCTATTGCAAAAAAATATACATATAAAATTCACTATTTCTCAAAGGAGACTGGATTTTCATGTGGAATATTTAAGATTAAGTCACAGATCCAAGACACTGCTTCTTTAATTGATGTGCTGGGAGTAAAGAATTTCTTCAAATGGAGGAGAAGATGGGTTTATCAAGGGGCTCACAGGAGCGGTGATGAAGGATATGAAAACGAGGAGTTTTATGTTGCAGGAATAACCAACATCCTTTTGGGGCACTGCCCAATAGACTCCTGTAAATCTCTGACTGATGTTTTAATTATCACTGACACAACAGGCACACGCGCACATGTGCATGTGTGTCTATGTGTGTGTGTGTGTGTGAGTGTGTGTGTGTGTGTGTGTGTATGTGTGTGTTAGTTTGCTGTGACCTAATTTCCTTGGCCACATGCTGTTTTTGTGCGTGGACACTGTGATGTCGTCAGTGACACCTAGTATGAAACTTGTTCTGTGTGTGTGCATGTCCGTGTCACAAGTCATATCCAGTGCAGAACTGAGATCAATAGTTTTCTTAGATCATCTTTCTGAGTCCAGTTTCGTCTGACACCGTTCCCCTGCGGAGGGACACAGAGGAAATGAAGGAGTGAAAGAGGGAGAGAGGCAGAGAGGGAGGCAGGGAGGGAAGAAGGGTGAGATAAGAGGAGCAGCTGGAATCTTCCAGTTCTCGCCTGTTTGACTTTCCAATTTCCCAATATCAAAGCCTCTCCATGACATTCTGTGAAAACATGCTCTTTTATTGATTTCCTTTTTGCTCTCTCCTTTCCATTTCTCGATTAGCTCACAATCATTTTCTCCTCATTTTCTTGATATTTTTAATGTTACAGGACTCCAACTTAACTTTGGTTTCCCTTCTTAATACTACTTTCAGTTTTGTTTTCTCTCTAGCCAGTGGGTCCCTGGAGATTATCTTCCCTATTGGTTTGTGCTCCACAAGATTTTAAATAAAAAAGCATACAAATAGCCTATTTCACTTTAATTTCTAAGTCAAGAAACATTTAAAGTGTCACATTTTTTATTTCAGATTTTATGCTGACAGTATTTCTATTTTTGTTACACATGACAACCGTGGGTAAACACACCGTCAGCCTGTGAAGCAGATGAAATAATCAATCCTGAACTTTCCACTCTGATCTCATGTAAATATTAGACAATATTCTAAAGCTTCAGTGCCATACATATAGCACACAAATGACACTCATAAGTTTAAGTATTGTGATGTTATCAATGAAAGTATTTAAACTATTTATTGGAGTACCTTCCAGACCCTGTAGTCTATGAGAGTACGTGAAGTTTAAAAATGGATTCAACTCTGCAACTCACTTCTAAAGATTGATCTCAATCCAGAACCCCTTGCGCACCCAATTCATTAAATCACATCACCAGATGTTTGGACAATGACAGAGGTGCCCACAGACGCACCTTTAAGGGGTACTATTTTTGCTCTGGGCATTTTTTTTTGGCAGAAATAGACTGTTGGGAATCATAAATCCACCTTTAAAATAAACGAGTTATTAAAGTGAAGGGCCAACAAAGTGCTGTCATTCAGTTCAAGAGAGGAAAAGAACCCCCCATAAAGCCATAAATAAAGCATTATTTGAGTTGTTATGTCAGCGTTGGACTGACAGATGGCTGCTAAGATCAGCACTATATCTGATTTTGAATTTACGCAGTGTGTTTCAGGCTTGAAATAGCGTGTTATGCATCTTTTCTTCATCCTCTCCAAATACCAAATCTGTTTCTACCCTAAACACATGTCGTTTCAAACCAGTTTTCCTCCCCAGTGCCTAGCTTCCTCAGTCAACTTATTTGTCTTCTTTAACCTTTATTTTACCTTTATTACTTAAAGCTTGATAATTTTTCTGTGTACGACACTTTATTTCTGGCAACTGTTTTCTGCAACAAGACTCATTGTTTCAGTGGAAAGTGCGAAGCAACGATTGCCATATTTCCAACAAATGGCTTCATTTCATTCATACTTTTAGAATACAATGTGGAGAAGTAGAGAGAGAGTGAGAGAGGAGAGAGAGAGAGCGAGAGAGAGAGAGAGAGAGAGAGAGAGAGAGAGAGAGAGAGAGAGAGAGAGAGAGAGAGAGAGAGAGAGAGAGAGAGAGAGAGAGAGAGAGAGAGAGAGAGAGAGAGAGAGAGATAATCAGGTTCTTTATAATCCACTGTTGTGTTCAGTAACCACCAGCTGAATGGTTCAGGCATGAACAACTGAAGAGAAATTTAGACTTACACTACAATGCAGTTCACCTTCAATTATTTTGGCTGAAAAGGCACCTTATCTGCTTTGCTCCCTTGATTGCCTTTGCTGTTATAATGGGCCATCAGATAAACACATTTACAGTCTGGAAGTGAAGCTGCCAAGCAGTTGCAGGAACAAAAAAGGTCTGACATCAGCAGAACATTCACAGAGTATTATTCACCTGATTGCGTGCATCTTTGTGATGTAGTCGCTCTTTACACCACCTAGTTTTCTCTCTCTTCATCTCACCACTTTGTCCTGTCTGCATACATTTTACACTTCTATTCTCTCTCTTATCAATCAATCAATCAATCAATCAATCAATCAATCAATCAATCAATCAATCAATCAATCAATCAATCAATCAATCAATCGACTTTTATTTATATAGCGCTTAATCACATCTGAAGACATTTCAAAGCGCTTTACAGATAGAAAGCCAACAATGCCCTCCCTTATGCATTTATTTATTTTTCTTTTCTTGTATTCTTGTATGTCCTTTTGGTATTCTCTCAGTTTGGTACAGAACATTTGTTTTTCAAATATCTGTGTGGAAATTGAATTGCAAAGCAGCAAAAAAAGATTTATGGATAGCAAATCTTTCTGTCCATCAGTGGGACTCATTTTTGTTCAGACTGAATCCAGGGTTATACAACCCAAAGATGTTATAAGTTATTACAATAAAAAATAGTAGGTCATTACATTACTTAGTCTCCATATTCTCAATAATATAACAGTTTAGTCAGTGTGGTACCAGTATTTAGAAATTATTGTTTGTGTTCATACTATAATTTTGATGTTATAGTAAATACAGTTTCTCCCAAACAGATTCTTTCCCGCACAGTTGAACATGATGATGACACAAGACATATAAACCATACTGTACCAAAATACTGCTTTTTACAAGATGTTTTGGAATCCTAACTGGAATACTATAAACTTAGATTTTATTTTAATACTAGAACTCTGACAAAACCAGGTTTTCTGAAATGCCAAATTTGTAAAAAATGTAATTCATTTTAGAAAATATTGTTATCTTTGCATATGTATGCTTTACTGCCTGTTAAACACCAAAACATTTTATATAATGGTTTTTACATGTAATTTGCATTTGTACAGATAAACACTCCACCAGCCCACTGATCAAAAAGTTTGCCCACCCCTTATTAGCCTGAGCTGTGCTTTGTGGTTAATACTGATTCTAAAATGGTTAGAATGCTGTATAGTACCTTAAAAAAACTGAATGCACATGAATAATGTTTATGAATGGTGGTTTTATAAAGTCTTCCCCTGCTCATGGAGTAAAATCCTTCACACTATTATGTGGTCCATGAAATGGTTGACCTCACCTCCTCCTTGCTTGTGAACAAGGACGTTCCTTTCCTACTCAATCATGATGCAATACTATCTTCAGTATTAACCTGCAACCTACCCTGTAAAATCTTAGCTATTTGTTGAGCATTCCACAATCTTTCTAGTCATCTGTTGCCTCTTTCCCAACATTTTAAACTGTTTCATGAAAAAATAGGTTATTTATTTTAAATATGACTGAAATTTCCCCAATTTAAATAGTGCTAAAATCATGAATATGTTCTACAGACTTCAGATGCTTTTCCCCTGCAAACCTCTTTCCTGTTTAAAATCCATTTCCCACCAATGTTTTCTTTTTTACACATATTTTATCCATCCCTTTCATCTCCTTGTATTAGAGGTTTAAGCACGTGAAAGAGGTGTCGCCCCCTGTTGGTGCTTATAATGACCCACGTTGTGCACTGGAACTAGTGAAGAAGACCACAGGGGTGAAGAAAATCCCATTTGGTATCAGCTCAGTCCGCTTTAACTCAAACCACGAAAAGTGCTCCATACCAGGTCAGTAAGCATGAGATCAGAATGTGCTATATGTCAGTCTCAGATGTAATAAATCAGGTTGTTCATAATTGGCAGTTTTATTATGTCGAGATATAGCATTTCTTTGGTTTTCTTTTTAGATTTAAAACTAAATCCTGTTCTTTTTCATTTCAAACAATGAACCTTTTTCACAAGTTTCTATTCAATTAATTAACATGATCTTTATATTTAATCCTAATAATTTTGCAACTGGTAATAAAAACTGACTTAAAATGAAATTGCTCATTGATTTTTGTGTCTGTGTAGTGTGGTGTCTGCTGTGCATTAGTGTGTCTGTGCTTATGAAATGCAAGTATTACTGTATGGAGTGAATGGTACTGATGTGTGATGATTTCGCAGCTAGAAATTAAATTTACAGCAAGAAAATGTAAAATAGCTATTACACTATGTACACTGTATTTTATTTTTGACTCACACACGTTTATAATCTCCTTCTCTCTCGCTTTCTCTTTCTCGTTCTCTCTGTCTCTGTCTCTCTCTCGCTCTCACGCACACACTCACACAGACACGCACACACTCACTCACACACACATACACACACGCACGCACGCAGGCAGGCAGGCAGGCAGGCAGGCACACACACACACACACACACACACACACACACACACACACACACACACACACACACACATACAGGCAAAAAAGAGTACGGTATATAGAATATCAACTTGATATCAAAAAGAAATGCACACATTTGCGTCTGTTTGTATGTGTCATCAATTTCATAATTTGTTCATGTTTAATTTGCTCTAGGGTCTTGACATGGCAGGGTGCAGGGTATCCTCACTACCATTATTGTGCATTTTAAGCATTTTCTTCCCCAGCCGTCACCAAAGTAGATGTTAAAGCAGACAGGGTAATGTAATGTAATGACACAAATATAAACAGGTGGAACACAAGAATGTCTCCACAGGGGATTCAGTGTAACACAGGTGACATGCATGTGCCATGTGTCATACACTACTGGACACAATGAAAAGACAGAAGACGACTATCTTAAGTTACACTTTGACTAAATACTGTATGCCTATGGTTGCTGTCCCCTCTGTGAGGTCTGGGGAGAAGGTTTAACGAAAACTAAGCACAGTCCTACCCTCCTGTACTCTTTGCAGGGCCTGGGTCCTATAATGTATTCGAGCATGGATTAGCAAGAGAGAGTTTTAAAAAGGCATTTTTAGGAAGAACCAGAAAGGGAGGCTTTGGCTCCACTGCTCTGCGGAACTCCATTTTTCACAACAAAGAATTGATGCAGGCCCCAAGTCCAGGACAGTATGAGGTAGGAAGAGTCATCAAAGTAGTCTTTCATTGCTTTTTCTGCTTTTTAAAAATAATTTCTTTATAGATCTATTAACTCCATAATTAAGCTGATAAATAAAGTTTGTTTGTAAGGATTGTGCGTGCTATATAAGGACTCTTGAAACACATTTTGATTTGAAGAAGAGCCTGTAATAAAAAGTTTGGGTATAACTTTATAGAAACGCTCATATTCTCATTGTAAACTGTGCACAGATTTGAGTGAATGTTGTGTGTTTGTGTTCAGGCAGAAAAGAAGACAGAGGAGAGTTACAAAAAGCAGCACACAGCAGTTTTCAAATCAACCACTGAACGTCTGCCATCATCTCTACTGGCTAAAGTAAGTCTCTCTGGCTTTACTCCCTTTTTCTTTTTGGCACCCAGTCATCTTCACAGTTGTCTTTCTCTCACTCTTTGTTATCATCAACATATTTCTGTTTTAAAGACTTTGAAACCAGCTTAACAAAAGAGGCTAAGATGGTGTAAAACACCATTATATGCCAAGTCTTACTTTCATAAATGGGCCATGGCAGAGGTAAAATCTGACCCACTATGGCAAGGATCTCATTTTCAGCCATTTATTTTCTTTGATGACTTCCTTTCTTCTTTTCGTCCATGTTTACATCTGTGTTGAAAAAAACAGGTCACCATTTCAGATACTTCTGTTCTTCTTTCTCTCCCACTTTTACCTACAAATCAAATTTTCACAACACTGCATTTGTAGATGTATTTTATTATAAGTGTATTTGATGTTTAATTATTCTGTCGATGGATATTTTATTAAAATAGTCTGTCCTCTATTTAGGTAAATCGTGCTTTTATTTCCACTGGGTATTTAATCTTAATTCAGTGATGCACATGAGTACTCCGTAGAGGCCTTTTATTTCATACTCAGATCCGAGTTTCACTGAACTGTGACATTAAAAATCTACTTACCCCTTAGGGATAACTTTCCATCTGTGACCTGAATTACAACATTTCTTAATGAAATGAAAATTGATATTTCTTGCCCAAAATCAAGCACAATAGCTCACATGTATATTAAATGTTCTATATTTATGTACATTGTCTCCTTCCAAAATTCAGTGGGAAAACTCAGCTTTTAGTATTCCATCTAGCGTTTTGGTTCTGTGGAGGAATGGGCTCAGTGTAAACCTCATCCTGGCATATAAATGTTCATTACTTCTTATTGTGTAGTTTTTAGTTTTAATAATGATATCTGCTGGGAAAGTTGATTCCAAATACCAAATTAACATACCGACCAATGTGATCCACCAGATGTTGGATCATACTGACCTGTATGATCCAGTGAATGTTTATATGCTCAATGTTGTGCTGTGAGGGAATGATCGACAAAGTGTGGACATTGGTCATACTGATGAAGAGCTAATCAATTTTCTATATCTTTTCTTTGAATATCTGTGGATAACTCTCTTCAAATTGTCCTTTTCTGTTTTGATTTTGTGTGTTTAATATTTATAACTTTGATGAACTTGGTGCAAGAACACGTTCAATGACAAAAGCTAAAAATAGGCATGTCTTTTTTCCC
Source organism: Antennarius striatus (assembly GCF_040054535.1). NCBI lineage: Eukaryota > Metazoa > Chordata > Actinopteri > Lophiiformes > Antennariidae > Antennarius > Antennarius striatus. The sequence continues at coordinate 17,668,094 of NC_090778.1, forward strand.
CATCATGTCAAAAAGGCTTCCCAGCCTGGATGTCAACCTCTTGTGGTCTGGACCTGGAATGAGGCCCTACATTTAGTTCCTTTCAATTCACAACACCATTTTTGTATGGTGTAATTTTTTGTATAATTGCCATAAAATTAAAAACAAAATAAATTAAAGTATTTACTAAAGTAAATATTGCTGTTGCCCTTGTCCTCATTATTTTAAATCAGTGCTTTAGTGTTGTACAGACCTCAAAATAGTAACAATGTAAAAGAAATTTGAAACAGTGACAAAGTTTAGACTGTGAAAGCTGGATGTCATGGCCCAGTGTGACAAAGGATGGTGTTTACTTGCATATAAATAATGTGCTGATGAAGAAACACAAAAAACAGCTGGATCAGAGGATTAGTGATTGCATCTTACTGACTCCAATAGTGAAAATATGCTCCTGGAGACTGTAAAATTTCTGCTACAGTATATGCTACGGCATTCCAATGTTTGAGATACACATTTTGTATTCTCAACTGCCCTTCAGAGTACCAGCTGGTGTTTACACTGATTACCTCCAAGGGTCAGAAATGTTATCTAAATTGTGGGGTAGAGGTCTTCAGAATGATCTTAAAACTGCCACACTCATTGCGGACAATAGAAAATTGCATGTGCACTGTTCCACATCAGTGGATTGACTTTGTCAGTTTATATGTCCCACTCAGCTACACACTACTGTATACTAATATTAACTCCCTTTAACTTCCATCTTAACAATATCATCACAGCAGGTGGTTTTTTTTTACATTCACTCAAGAATCTAATTGGTGAACATGTAGTGCTTTTAAGGACTGTATTAGTGATTGAAGTTGTTTATCATTGATTTGTTTGAGTGTCCCCATGAAAACATCAGTCATTAGTCAATGTAATCTTAAAGAATGAGGAGATTTTGGTGTCCATGGATTGGGATCAAGGTCACTGGGAGCACATAAATTTGCCATAACCATATAATTCATATACAAATTTCAATTTCACACAAATATCAAATAGGTGAAGACAATAAAGTAATGGCACTTTGTATGTAAAAATTCATACTGGATTGGTGACAATACAGGTAAGCATAGGTATCTTTTATTGAGACTGTTGTGAGTGTATACAAAATTGGATTTAAGTCTACAATATGTACATTATGCCTCTGGATGACTGTTAAAGTAGTGCATGCGTTTCACTATAGTATTAAAATAAAACATAATTTTTTATATTTCACAAGCCACAGATTTTTAGAAAGCTGGAGTGAGGTCTGACCAAGCCTAGTATTTCTCAGTCCCAACAATAAGTCCTGCTGATTTTCATTCCTGCTGTCTAACCACTGAGTGACTTACACCGTGGACATCAACTAAGTGCAATTAAATACCCAGTAATACATAAAACCAGCAGGACTAAGAGCATCACATACATTTTAAATTACCACCAATCACACACATGCATTAGAAGGAGAGATCAATGGTCTCTCCTTCTAATGCATGTGTGCTTCTTCTGGGCCACTTTATTCTGTGCCATCCTGCTCTACCCCAAGTAGTAAAAAAAACAACCCATAAAATTACTTTCATCAGAAAGAGGAGACTTTTCACTTGACCATCTGTTGGCATCTGCTACAGTTTTTGCTCTCATTGGGGTTTTTGGTTCATTAAATTATTTAATGTTTGTCTGACTGTTAGCCGATGCAGATAATGTGGATAATGGTAGAAATTGTGGCTCAGTCCACTAGGTCTGGGGACCGGAAGAAGGTTGGTCCATGTGGACCAGAAACATTTGGAGTGTGAGTTGGCAGTGGGAGGGGCCAGCTCACCTCTTGAGCGCCGTTGAGCTGCCCTTGAGGAAGGCACCAAGATGAAACTCCACGCTGCTCTACCTCCCACTGTATATGTTGCAGGCCTACAGGCCTCTTGTGTGTGGCTGTGTTTGTTTCAGGGGCTTTTACACGCATATATGCATATCAAAAATATATATAGAAAAAAAAAAAAAACCAAGTGGAAAAAATAATTTCACAAGGGATCAATAAATTACCTTTCTTCAGTTTTTTTTTCTTAGTCTCATTAAGCACATATAGCCGCAAGAGGGCACAAACCAGTGTCTTATTGTGCCTGTCCCGAGTCCAGATAAATACAGATGGTTGTGTCAGGAAGGGAATCTGACGTAAACCTTTTGCCAAATCAAACATGCAAATTTAATCTATGACTTCCATACCGGAGTGGTAGGCGAGAGTGCAGCCAAACAGCGTAGTATGGTGGTGTGTAGGATGACTTTGATGGTGAGGAAGATGAAGAGGGCAAAAGCAGAGCAGAGAACAAAATGGTGGAAGCTGAAAAAGGAAGAGTGTTGCATGACTTTTACGATGGAGTTAAGACAGGCTCTGGGTGGTCAGGAGGTGCTTCCAGATGACTGGACAACAGCTAATGTGATCAGGAAAACAGGTAGGAGAGTACTGGGTGTGTCATCTGGAAGAAAAGTAGATAAGGAGAGTTGGTGGTGGAATGAGGAGGTACAGGAGTGTGTACAGAAAAAGAGGTTACCAAAGAAGAAGTGGGACACTGAGAGGACTGAGGAGAGTAGACAGGAGTACAGGGAGATGCAGCGTAAGGTGAAGGTAGAGGTAGCAAAAGCCAAAGAAGGGGCTTATGATGACTTGTATGCTAGGTTGGACAGTAAGGAGGGAGAGACTGATCTATACCAGTTGGCAAGACAGAGAGATAGAGATGGGAAGCACATGCAGCAGGTTAGGGTGATTAAGGATAGGGATGGAAGTGTTTTGACAGGTGCCAGTAGTGTGATGGGAAGATGGATAGAGTACTTTGAAGAGTTGATGAACGAGGAAAATGAGAGAGAACAAAGACTAGAAGAGGTGACTGTTGTGGACCAGGAAGTTGCAAAGATTAGTCGGGATGAAGTGAGGAGGGCATTGAAGAGGATGAAGAGTGGAAAGGCAGGCGGTCCTGATTATATACCTGTAGAGGTATGGAAGTGTCTAGGAGAGGTGGCAGTAGAGTTTCTGACTGGGTTCTTCAGTAGGATCTTAGATAGTGAGAAGATGCCTGAGGAATGGAGGATAAAATGTGCTGGTGCCCAGCTTTAAGAACAAGGGAGATGTGCAGAGTTGTAGCTATTACAGAGGAATAAAGCTGATGAGCCACACAATGAAGTTATGGGAAAGAGTACTTGAAGCTAGACTAAGGGCAGAAGTGAACATTCGTGAGTAGCAGTATGGTTTCATGCCAAAAAAAGAGTACTACAGATGCAGTATTTGCTTTAAGGATGTTGATAGAGAAGTACAGAGAAGGCCAGAGGGAGCTGCATTGTGTTTTTGTAAATCTGTGGAAAGCTTATGACAGAGTGCCCAGAGAGGAACTGTGGTATTGTATGAGGAAGTCTGGAGTGGCAGAGAAGTATGTTAGAGCGGTGCAGGACATGTATGAGGACTGTAAGACAGTGGTGAGGTGTGCTGTAGGTGTGACAGAGGAGTTCAAGGTGGAGGTGGGACTGCATCAGAGATCAGCTCTGAGCCTCTTCTTGTTCGCTATGGTGATGGACAGGCTGACAGATGAGGTTAGACAGGAATCTCCATGGACTATAATGTTTATGTTTGCAGATGACATTGTGATCTGCAGTGAGAAGAAGGAACAGGTTGAGGAGAAGCTAGAGAGTTGGAGGTTTGTCCTGGAAAGGAGAGGAATGAAGGTTAGCCGCAGTAAGACAGAGTACATGTGTGTGAATGAGAGGGACCCAAGTGGAAGAGAGAGCTTACAGGGAGAAGAGATCAAGAAGGTGGAGGATTTTAAGTACTTAGGGTCAACAGTCCAGAGCAATGGAGAGTGCATAAAAGAGGTGAAGAAGCATGTACAGTCAGGTACGGGTGGAGAAAGGTGTCAGGTGCCAGTAGTGTGATGTGTGATAGAAGAGTTTCAGCTAAAAAGAAAGGAAAGGTGTACAAAACGGTGGTGAGACCAGTGATATTGTTTGGTCTAGAGACAGTGTCACTGAGGAAAAGACAGGAGACAAAGCTGGAGGTAGCAGAGATGAAGATGCTGAGGTTCTCTTTGGGAGTGACCAGGAAGGATAGAATCAGGAATGAGTACATCAGAGGGACAGCACATGTTAGAGGTTTTGGAGATAAAGTCAGAGAGGCCAGACTGAGATGGTTTGGACATGTCCAGAGGAGAGATAGTGAATATATCGGTAGAAGGATGCTGAGTTTTGAACTGCCAGGCAGGAGGCCTAGAGGAAGACCAAAGAGGAGGTTTATGGATGTAATGAAAGAGGACATGAAGGTAGTTGGTGTGAGAGAAGAGGATGCAGAAGACAGGGTTAGATGGAGGCAATTGATTCGCTGTGGCGACCCCTGAAGGGAAAAGCTGAAAAGGAAAAGAAGAACACAGTGTACATAATATTTGTATTTCCTATTGTTATACACATATGTAGTGTATCTACAGTATAGTTATGTATTTTCAGAGGTCTGTGAGTTCAAACGATCAGTTGTAGACTCATTATATGCCAGACACACATGGTGATTAAATATTTAACAATGGGTTTAGTTTGGCTTAATTCCCAGTACCAGCACCTCCAGCTTGGTTTTGTGTTCCCAAAAACATAATTGGCTGCCGTCACAGGTGGGGAGCTGGCAAAGTGGAGGTGAAAAGAACCAGCTGGTGGCACCACGTGTCACCAAGGTAACACGTGTCTCTCTATTTCCCCTCCTTGGACAAACAGCAGGGTAAGCCATGACATGGGGTTTGGACTTGAAGTGAGAAAAAAGAAAAATGATATGAAAATAAGTTAGGGAGCTATTTTTTTCAAATATGCAATATTGCCTCCACATTTCAATCCCTGTCATGTCTCCTTTTCTTCTCCTGGTAGTACCTTGGTGCTCTGCGGAGAAGATCTGACACCACTTGTAATCACTCCACACAGCACCTCTTTTATGACCAGTTAATGAAAAATCACCTGGGGACTTCTTAATGCTAACATTTAGCCACATGCTGTGCTGCAGCCTAGGCTGTAGCCCTGGTATTGCCCCCCGCTGCCATGGATATTAAAAGTGTCTAATCAGAAAACAATCATTGTCATTAAAGTGGAATAAGAAAGAAAGAAAGAAGAGAAAGAAAAAGATTAAAAGCAAAAAAGTCTTGGAAGTCTATTTTGCTGTAAAGGGCAACATTTTGTTGAAGAAATTATTCACAGTGCACAGGTGCGCAGTGCAATGGTAAATAGTAGTAGAAAGAAAGGAATGTGGTTGCTTGAATTATATAATCTGTTTTCCAGGGATAACAGGTTTAGAGACCTGTTATCTGACATGCAGCACCAACACCATCCATTGAAACCAATCCACACCAAAGGCTAATGCTAAATGTTCATCCGTGTTTTCATAAACAACTTTTTACTTACTGGCTATAACATTTTGATACCCTAAAAGAATAATATCAAAATTTAAAATTGAAACAAAATTACACATATATTCACATTTAACTATGTCTTTATATTTTACTTAAAGAATAAAACTCAAATTTCAAAATTTTTCAAAATTTTCAAATGTGATTTTAAAAGAATGTTAACAGAAGTCATGTTTCCACATAATACACTTGATCTAGGGCCAATCCCGTCTTTTTTGTTAGTAACTTTTTGAACCATTTTTCTACATGATACATAGAGAACCAAACACGGATGATCCTTACTCCAGCTCCATTGGTGAATATAATACCACTTAGGTCGTTTTTTTTCTTTTGGTTTGGGATGAAAATGTAAATCAGGCACACATCATCTAGTTCAAATATCTCAAACTGTTTGAGGCCCTTTCCCTCACCACAGGTTTGCTTTTGGGTTGATTACATATCGTGAAGAAAAAGAAACAGACATTTTCAGAAAAACAGATCTGAAATAAGAGATGATTGCATTAGATTTTTCATTTCTCAAATTCAACACTCTTTGTAATTATAATTCTTCCCGATCCCCAACTTTCTCTTCTTTTTCTTATAATTTGCTTTTCCTTTTCCCGTTTCCTTCAAACCCATTTTCCTCTCTTTCCTTTCCATTCTCTCCATTCTTTCTCCTTCTTTCTTATGTCCAAAAGCTTCCATGACCATTCTGTTGCAGAGGTCGTAGGACACCCTCGGCCAACATTGGAAAGGAATACATGTGGAATTCATTCTGGTCCTATGTTTTTCCCGAAGGGAGTGCAGTTCCTCTCCTGTGGATCAGCGAAATATTGCCCTGTCCCTTCAAGCAACAGGAAAGATGTTTGACCACTCAGTTTGAACAGGGCAGGTTTTTTCCTGATCTGAAGTTTGAAGCAGATATTTAAGCTCCGACGTTCGTCTTATTTTATTAATTAAATCTTGTTTCGATTGATCGGTAGTCCAGTCGTAGCTGAGGTGCAGCTATTCGCTGCTGCGCTATGTGTCCTAAATAATTTTAACGTGTTTTTAATGTCAGGTTGCTAATTTATTGGCAAATGTAACTCGTAGAACTGACTTTAGCCAACTGACCAAGCCAAACTAAGAAAGAAATGCGGTTCTTTTAAGATGGAATGGCTGTCGGAGTTTATGCAAATAGAATAATAAGTGGTGAAACTGGGTGAGATTTTTTTCTTTTTGATAAAGTTCAAAGCAAGAAGCAGACAAGGCCATCAACCCAGACAAAGTGTACAACCAGGTGAAAAATAAGGTAAAATTTATGTCAGATTTCTCCATATTCTAGTGGCATTTATTATCGTTTTTTATTCAGGGATATTAATCATTAAATGCTGTTAGTACTAGACAATTTATGGGTAGTCGAAATGCTAATAAAAAAAAATAGTAATCGGATATTTTACAGACCAAGAGTTACAGGAATTTATTCTGTATCACAAGCAACAGCACACGTCATTATACAAAATGTGAATGTTTTAATGTGAATAAACTGTTATGTCTGAAAGGAGTGTCGTATCATTTCTTCCAGAACAAGACCCTAAGTCAGACCACAACTGGACGTCATTGGCCAAAGCAGGACCCTTATACTATACATCTCATTAAGAATACGATTTTTGTCTTTTTTATTTCAAGTGGGCCAAATTACTGATATTAAAAGCAAACTATTGAAAATTACTGCTGTAATTTGATTCTTTTAAGAAGCCATGTATCTTACTATGATCCAAGGTTTTGATCAAGTGTGATACTTTTGCGTGGCCACAGCGCGCACATCTGATGTTGCTCACAGTGGTCCTCAGGAAGCTTGTGTGTTAGATTAGAGGGAATATTGGTTGTAAGATATGATTACAGGCTTCAAAACATAGCGACCAGAGCTGCTCCTGTCCTAGGCTTTGTAATATCACCATGTAAAAAGCTGCATGTATGTGTCTGTTTTCACTTGTGCTTTGTGATTTCACACAAAACATTGCAGCATCATTCTCCACTGTTTTGTGGAGGTTGAGATGTGTTTATTTGTACTTTAGAGCAAACTTACCCCCAAACAACCTTAAAAACATTATTTTTTTCCCTTGTATTATCTGCTTTGCTTAAGGCAATGCTGCTTTTTAATTCACTTCCCAATTTGCTTGCCTTCCACTGCTCTCTTGTAATAATTTCTTCTGATTTAGATGACTCTAAAGTTCAATGTGTCTTTGGACCATGCTACAACCTTCCACCAAGTTTTACGAAAATCAAACTGGTGTTTTCTTCACAGTCCTGTCTGTGGAGATTCTCAGTCATCCAGGTCATGGTAGATTGCTGTGTTGAATAAAGTCCACTGAACAAACAAACAATTGCTGCTAAATGGGGAAGGAAACATAAGCGTTTTGTTTGAAGTTCCATTTTTATTCTGATGCAAAATACAATTGTGTCATTTTTGTTTTTGTTCAAGGAAGCCTATTGGTGCCATATAAGGTTTTTAAAACTGTCTCTCTAGTTCTCTCTCTCTTTAGCATTTACCAGACAGTAATCACATGCACCGTTCATCATACATCAATTGTGTTAATATAATAATTGAATCAAATAGGAAAAGGAGGGACATTACAACTGAAGACACTTAGTTTTTAGTGCCAGTCATCTGAAAGGAGACATAAAGAAAGAGCAACATAAATTCACTAACAGGTACTTCTGTGCCAGTGTCACAGGCAGAATTCATTCACAAGGCCTGACAGAGTCGAGCAAATCCACTTTAATACTGATTACATGTGGAAAAACACCACATTGCCCTTTAAATAGATACCGCACACCACAAACTTGAGGAAGATGGAAAGAGAAAAGAGTTGAAAGTGAGTGGAAGAAGCAGTGGGAGGGACTGAAGGAAAGACAAAGTGAATGAGAGAGAACCACTTTGTATAATTTGTAATTATCTATCCTATTAGCTCTGGTTGAGATAATTACACTGTTTGCTAAACATACATTTATCAAACTGAGGAGCAACATCACCTCCTGTGCTGCAGAATGAAGAGAACTATGAAATTCTGGGAGGCAAAATTACACCGAGAATGAATTGGGGTGAGACAGATGGGTGAACTAATAATAAACAGGGAGAGAAAAGCATAATGTAGACAGTGAACGAAAGAAAGAATGAAGACAGCAGGAAAAGAGAAGATATGGGACATTGCTGCCTCTTTAGAGAGATAAAGATGATCGATAAATTAAAACCATTTGAGTCAGACAAAGAGTGTGACTGCTGTGCTGAAGGTAATGCCATGGGCGAGTTACTCTTGAAGTATTCTGAAACAGGGAAATGTGCAGCAGCCCATGTTTTTCCACTTACTATTTGCCTGCATGTGTCATTGCTTTTTTATAATAGATCCATGGGCAGCTAATGATATGTCATGGACGAGGCTCCATTGGAATCTAGGGAGTTGGATGATGATAGAAAGGAACAAAAACAGGAAAATTGAGTTATAGATTTGATATGGATTTTACTGTCAGCTGTCAGGGTAATGATTGTGATGTGAGGCCCAGTGAAAATTTGAGCACAATCAAGTATGCACATATAGACAAAGTGACTCCAATGGACTGCCCCCCCACACACACATTGATACACATACTCATGAAAATATACAGTAAACATGGATGCACGAGTTCATTTTAAATGAATGTTTGTCTAGATATACTGTACATGTGAATAGTCCACATGAACAGGAGAAAAATCTGAGCACACTTGTGTGACCAAATGAAGTGTATTTTCATGATCTGCTCAGTATTCTTCTGAACAATTCTTAAATATGATGGCTAGAACGATACAGAACAAAGAAAGGAAGAGTTGTGGTGCTGTCATGCTGACCAGCTGCACTGATGAGTCTCTCTGATAAGAGTATTCTAGCCCGATTTCTTGTCTTTTTGTTTATTCCTCACCTTAGCCACTCTTTCATTCCCTCTTGGCTGTAAACAGAGTAAAAAAGGAAACAACAAGCCTTGTTATTGATTTTGTACACAGGAATTGCTCGAGTATACATACCGTCTCTGTTAGCTAACATGCCCGTCATCACTTGTCTTGAAACTTAAACTCACATTGAAACTGCATTTGAATTAGTTGACCTTTCATTTTGTCTGTATTTCAACCCACTTGATTGCTCAGGTGTTTATTTGGGAATGTTACATGTTCTGTCTTTGCTTGTGTAATGTTGAATTTGTGTCTGTGATGAAAACGTGATCTGTCAGGGGTACTGCACTCCACTTCTTATCCTATGTCACCTGGAATTGGCCCCAGCAGTCCCACCCCCACAATGGTAAATCATGCTGGATATTTAGGATAATATTAATGACAAATTGAACTCCAACAACTATTAAAACCCACAAGCAACACTGTTCTTATGCACTAAATGGATAGATTGAGATTGAATGTCGGCAGGGGCGGCAGTAGCTCAGTCCATTAGATCTTGGGCTGGGGGCTGGGGACAGGATGGGTTAGGGGCTGGACGGTGGCATTGTCCCCCTACAAACTGCTCATGGGGGGCGCACAAGGAAGGAACTACCCATCCCCTCTACCTCTCATTATCTGCATGGTTACAGGCTCCTTGTTTGTGTGTGTAGGTGTATGTGTGTGTGTGTGTGTGTGTGTGTGTGTGTGTGTGTGTGTGTGTGTTTCAGGGTTGTACAGGTTTGTTAGTTATCATCACGCGTATATATGTTTGTGTGTGTGTGTGTGTGTGTGTGTGTTTCAGGGTTGTACAGACACACACACACACACACACACACACACACACACACACACACACACACACACAAACATATATACGCGTGATGATAACTAACAAACTAATAATTGGAGCAGAGAAAATAATTTCCCTATGCTAAAAATATTTTTTTTTCTTCTTCTGTTTTAATATATGCATTTAAACTTTTACATGCCAACTTTGTATGTATCTGATGTGACTTGATTACCTACGCACTTCTGAGTTTGAGTTACAATCAGTGAAGCAGAGGGGACAGGTGATTGTACAAAACAGGCCTAATATTAAACGCCTGAACCCAGAAGTGCTTCTTGACGCTTGCTAAATCTTGCTTATGCTCTATCAACCCTGTATTTTAATTTCAAGTGTTTTTAAACTGTTAAAAGGCTACTGAAGAAAAACTGCTGAACAGAGAAGCCTAGCAACTAAGCTCATCGTGCAAAAAATGTCATCCATAAAATGCATTATATTTAAACAATGTAAATCTTTGTTCTGCATATTCTGCCCTATGTGTTTGCAGTGGGTGTCTTGGAATGAATTATGGGCGCTAAAGTGCAAGAAGTAAAAGCTGTGGGCTCAGTGCTTTAGTCTGAGCTACTTTATTTTTCCCTTTTACTTGAGAAAAAAATATTTACAGACTATTTTAAGCTGTGGTCTGGTCTCTTAAATACCACTGTCTGAGCTTCTGTTGTTTTTTGCTGCTTCACTTTACAGAAGGCTGTTGTTGAGCTGCCTTCCATTAAATGATGTGAAAGTCTCTGCTTGGTCGAAAATTCAAGGCCCTAATTCAAACTGGTTGCTTCATCTTTTTGAAGACTTGTGTTCATTCAATAGCCTGAATGACAGGCAGACACAGTAAATACTGTGACCGATGATGAATGACAAAGACATTAAAGCTTCTGCCCTAAACTCCTATAGGCTGTACAAAGTTGACCCCTTCACATAATTACATACAGTGTATATTGATAGATAGATAGATACTTTATTGAGTAACATACGTATGACTTTTTTCTTTTCTTTCTCTGACTAATCATTTTCCTCATAGAGATGTTTGGAACAAGGCCAATGAATCATTTATTCAAAGAAAAATATACCCTTACAGACTGATAAAGCTAGACAGCAATTGGAGAGTAGAAATTCAAGAAATTCTATCATTTATTGTTTCATCAATATATGAATTCATCATCAAAGTGTACTGATGTTGTTGCAAACCTAGAAAACATGCAGCAATGATAGGACAAAAAACTTAGTTATGACAAGTAATGATTATTAATATTTCACACGATTTTTTCAGAAGTGACCATGACATCACTTGATATTAAATTTAATTTTGGTTGGTTTAATTTCCTGATGCAACTTTTAATAGCACATGATGTTTGTTTACAAAGGCATAGAGTAGAGAGGGCGATAAAATATGAAGTAAAACAGGAAAAGATGTAGACAGTAAAAGGAGAATGTCAGCCACTAGAAATAATAAGGATGCATGCATGAACAACAGAGGATAAGGAAGGGAAGAGAGTGAGCAGAGCAAGTGAATCTTAAAATGTGTGATAGGGCACAGATGGAGAACTTGTCTGCATAGCACTTTCAGATTTTATGATGTGTGGATGCTTGGAGGAAAGGTTCACATATGCTAAGTGAGATTGTTTTTCTTTCTTTCCTTCTCTTCCTCTCTTGGTGTGAAGTCCTGGTTATTGTTACTTTCCTCATGTTTTGCTGTTATAAAACAAGTCAAGTGAAAAGCAGCCTTTTCTCTAAAATTCTCTGTATTTCCAAATAAAAACTTTTTCTTTTTCAAGAACAGTGAAAGTGGATATACACTACAAGATTTCTTCCACATCCATAATTGCAGCCTTTGTAGTCACTGTATCCTCCATTAGTTTCCTGTACACAGCATTCTCATTTATAGTGAATGACTGTATATATGACTGATAATTTTCCATACTTTCCTTTATAAATCACTGGTTGTTCAGATCAACAATTTCAGTTAAATATATCTTATAACAGACAAACACAGTGGTGTTTGAGAAGTGAAATAAAGTTATAAGATTTACAGATAGTGTGGCCCTTGTTGTTTTATTGATTTGAATGAGCACTAATTATTGGAATACAAAATTTGTTTAGTAAGCTCATTGACCTACATACAAAGGTGAAGCCAATCACAAGAAAGGGTATTTATGGTGGCCAATTGTAAGTTCTTGTCCTCTTTGCATTTACTATGAAAAGTGGCAACAGAGGAAACTCAAAACAACTGTCAAACAACTCTCCGTCCAAAGATTGTTCAACATCATGGTTTAGGGGAAGGATGCAAAAAGCTATCTCAAAGATTTCAGCTGTTAATTTCCACTGCAAGGCACATAGTGAGGAAATGGAAGAACACATGCACAGTGCTAGTTAAGGCCCAGAGTGGCAAGCCAAGAAAAATGTCAGATAAACGGATACGATGGATGGTGAGAGCAGTCAGTCATCCCATATACCAGCTCCAAAGACCTACAACATCATCTTGCTGCAGATGGTGTCACTGTGCATTGTTCAACTATTCAACACACTTCGCACAAAAGGATGCTCCATGGAATAGCTTTGGAAGAAGCTTTGTCTGCGCACGTGCCACAAACAGAGTCGCTTGAGGTATGCTAAAGCACATTTGGACAAGCCAGCTTCATTTTGGAATGAGATGCTCTGGACTGATTGAACTGAAATTGAGATATTTGGACATAACAAGGGGTGTACCATGTACCATGGCAGATGAAGAAAAAAGTGCTCCAAAACAAACACATGCTATCCACAATAAAATTTGGAGGTGGTTCCATCATGCTGTGGGACTCTTGTGTCCAGTGCAGGTACTGCTAATCCTTTTAAAGTTGAAGGTTGCATGGATTCCAGTCTGTATCAGCAAATTCCTGCAAACAATATTTAAGAAGGGTGGCACGGTGGTGCAGTGGTTAGCGCTACCGCCTCACAACACAGCGGACCTGGGTTCACGTCCCGCTCTGTGCGGAGTTCGCATGCTGTGTGGATTTTCTCCGGGTTCTCCGGCTTCCTCTCACCTCCAACAGCATGCGCTTCAGGTTGATTGGCCGGTCCCAAATTGACCCTAGGAGTGAGTGTGTGTGTGAATGATTGTTTGTTTCTATGTGGCTCCGCGGTACACTGGCGTCGTGCCCGGAGTGTCCCCCGCCTCACGCCCTGAGACTGCTGGGATAGGCACCGGCTCCCCCGCGATCTGCGTTAGCGGATTAAGTGGGTTAGAAGATGAATGAATGAATGAATAAATGAATATTTAAGAATGAGAGACAATGTTTTATTTAGTCAGTTTATTTTCTTTTCTTTCCAGACATGTTATTACAGCAGACTTCACTTTCATCAGTTTTTGGAACATCAACCACATCTGAATAGAAAAAAACGGGTTGACGGGTAGAAGCCATGGCTTGTGAAATTCCCGTCCCCTAAATCAACAACATCTCTCTCATTACAACACATCATCAACCAGATTCAGACATTACATATCACACTTACATTATTTTATTTTGGTCTTCTTCTTTTCTTTTTCAGCTTTTCCCTTCAGGGGTCACCACAGCGAATCAGTAACCCTGTCTTCTACATGCTCTTCTCTCACACCAACTACACGTTCTACCAATATATTCACGATCTCTCCTCTGGACATGTCCAAACCATCTCAGTCTGGCCTCTCTGACTTTATCTCCAAAACCTCTAACATGTGCTGTCCCTCTGATGTACTCATTCCTGATCCTATCCATCCTGGTCACTCCCAGAGAGAACCTCAGCATCTTCATCTCTGCTACCTCCAGCTCTGTCTCCTGTCTTTTCTTCAGTGACACTGTCTCTAGACCAAACAACATCGCTGGTCTCACCACAGTTTTGTACACCTTTCCTTTCATTTTGGCTGAAACTCTTCTATCACACATCACACCTGACACTTTTCTCCAACCGTACCATCCTGCCTGTGCATGCTTCTTCACCTCTTTTCCACACTCGCCATTGCTCTGGACTGTTGACCCTAAGTACTTAAAATCCTCCACCTTCTTGATCTCTTCTCCCTGTAACCTCACTCTTCCACTTGGGTCCCGCTCATTCACACACATGTACTCTGTCTTACTGCGGCTAACCTTCATTCCTCTCCTTTCCAGGACAAACCTCCACCTCTCTAGCTTCTCCTCCACCTGTTCCCTGCTCTCACTACAGATCACAATGTCATCTGCAAACATCATAGTCCATGGAGATTCCTGTCTAACCTCGTCTGTCAACCTGGGGCCTCAGAGCTGATCCCTGGTGCAGTCCCACCTCCACCTTGAACTCCTCTATCACACCTATAGCACACCTCACCACTATCTTACATTCCTCATACATGTCCTGCACCGCTCTAACATACTTCTCTGCCACTCCAGACTTCCTCATACAAGACCACAGTTCTTCTCTGGTCACCCTGTCATAAGCTTTCCCCAGATCTACAAAAACACAATGCAGCCCCCTGCCTTCTCTGTACTTCTCTATCAACATCCTCAAAGCAAATACTGAATCTGTAGTACTCTTTTTTTGGCATGAAACCACACTGTTGCTCACAAATGCTCACTTCTGCCCCTTGTCTAGCTTCCATTACTCTTTCCCATAACTTCATTGTATGGCTCATCAGCTTTATTCCTCTGTAGTTGCCACAACTCTGCACATCTCCCTTGTTCTTAAAAATGGGCACCAGCACATTTGTCCTCCATTCCTCGGTCATCTTCTCACTATGTAAGATCCTGTTGAACAACCCAGTCAAAAACTCTACTGCCACCTCTCCTAGGTACTTCCAAACCTCTACAGGTATATCATCAGGACCGACTGCCTTTCCACTCTTCATCGTCTTCAGTGCCCTCCTCACTTCATCCTGACTAATCTTTGCTACTTCCCGGTCTACAGCAGTCACCTTTTCTAGTCTTTGTTCTCTCTCATTTTCCACGTTCATCAACTCTTCAAAGTACTCTTTCCATCTTCCCATCACACTACTGGCACCTGTCAATAACTTCCATCCCTATCCTTAATCACCCTAACCTGCTGCACGTCCTTCCAATCTCTGTGTCTCTGTCTTGCTGGCCTGTATAGATCAGTCTCTCCCTCCTTACTGTCCAACATAGCACACAGGTCATCATAAGCCCTTTGTTTGGCCTTTGCTACCTCTACCTTTACATTACGCTGCATCTCCCTGTACTCATGTCTACTCTCCTCAGTCCTCTCAGTGTCCCACTTCGTCTAAGATAACCTCTTTCTCTGTACACACTCCTGTACCTCCTAATTACACCACCAAGACTCCTTATCTACTTTCCTTCCAGATGACACACCAAGTACTCTCCTACCTGTCTCCCTGATCACATTAGCTGTAGTTGTCCAATCATCTGGCAGCACCTCCTGACCACCCAGAGCCTGTCTTAACTCCTTCCTAAAAGTCATGCAACACTCTTCCCTTTTTAGCTCCAACCAATTTGTCCTCTGGTCTGTCTTTGTCCTCTTCATCTTCCTCACCACCAGAGTCATCCTGCACACCACCATTCTATGATGTTTGGCTACACTATCGCCTACCACTACTTTACAGATTACACCGTCTTCACAAAATGTAATCTACCTGTGTGCTCTTATCTCCACTCTTATACGTCACCCTATTTTCCTGCCTTTTCTGGAAGAAAGTATTCACTATAGCCATTTCCATCCTTTTTGCGAAGTCAACTACCATCTGTCTTTCTGCGTTCCTCTCCTGGATACCAAACCTACCCATCACCTCCTCATCACCTCTGTTACCTGTACCAACATGTCAATTGAAGTCTGCACCAATGAAAACTATCTCACTTCTAGGCATGCTCTGCATCACTTCATCAAAGTCCAAACAGAATTTTTCCTTCTCCTCCAGCTCACATCCTACCTGTGGAGCATACCCACTAACAATATTGACCATTACACCTTTGATTTGTAGCTTCAGACTCATCACTATCTGACACTCTTTTTACCTCCAGGACATTTCTAACAAACTCCTCCTCAAGATAAATCCTACTCCATTTCTCTTCTTATCTACACCATGATAGAACAACTTGAACCCTGCTCCTAACATATAGCTTTGCTACCTTTTTCACCTGGTCTCCTGGACACACAGTATGTCTACCTTCCTCCTCTGCATCATGTCAACCAACTCTCTACTTTTTCCTGTCATAGTTCCAACATTCAACGTCCCTACTCTCAGTCCTATACTCTTGGCGTTCCTCTTCTCTCTCTTCTTACGAATGCTCTTTCCTCCTCTCCTTCTTCGACCAACAGTAGTCCAGTTTCCATTGGCACCCTGTAGGTCAACAGCACCAATGGCTGTCGTTGTTAACCCGGGCCTCGACTGATCCGGTATGGAAGTCATAGGTTTGATTCGCATGTTTGATTTGCCGAAAGTTTTATGCTGGATGCCCTTTCTGATGCAACCCTCCGTATTTATCTAGGTTGTGTCCTCTTGTGGCTACATTTGATTTTGGTATATTGTTGTTTTGAAACGTCCATTCAGTCCAATAAACGTGTGTTTGCACACGTCTTTATCAGTTCACCGTCTTGTTTGTTTCACTAAGTTGAAGTTATACTTATAAGTTATACTGGGGCTTTTTAAAAAAAAATTTTCTGTAGCTGAATTGAATCTGGATAGGCTGATGCCAGATCGGTTTCTGAGGTTGTGGTCCCACAGCTTCTGAGCCCAAGACAATTTTCCCAGGCAGAACTTCATGAACCTCATTTGGAAGACCCAGTGGACCACCAGTCTAACACCCTGACTGTCAGTTATCCATTTCAGGTGACCTACAACAAGAACCTCCAGTTCGGGGGTCTTTTGTCTATGCAGACATCCAGACAGAATTTTTGCTGCCACCTTCCTGCTTTATGCTACAGAAATTCTATTTTCCCATGCTGCAGTGATCCATTAAGCTGCAGTCGTCTTTATTGATTGTGCTTTAGCCATTTTCTGTGTCTGCTGAGCCGTAGCAATCCTTTGTTTTCCCCACTACACAAGCTCATCTGCCAGTTGTTGGCTTCCTGTCCTGCATCCTCTTCATCAGCCTCCAGTGGTGCTGCCTTGTCAGGGGCCTTCCGTCCTTCTCTCCTGTCATTGGCCTCCTGCTCAGATCTCCTACAGTTAGACTCTTCCTGCACAAACTCATCTGTGCTGACGGCCTCAAGTCAGACCTCCAGAATCATGCTGTCTTTGCTGCTTTGCCTGTCTTTAGCATAGCCTTCAGAGACAACTAGCTTTACCACCGCTCTTGCCAATCAGCTTAGGCTTTGGGTCAAAAATTCACAACTTTCAGATTCCCCTGCTTGTCTGCCTCGATACTTTCCTCTTGCCCAATATTTCTGGCCCATTGTCTTTTTTAAAAAAAATTTATTTTAGAATAATTGAAACATGAATAGATGAGTTGACCCGTGGCAGTGTCCAAACTACAGATCAATATTCAAGCAAATTAAATTAAAGGTTGATGACAGAAAATCAAATGTAACCAGTATTGATCCTTTCATATTGCTGTCTATTTAAAAAAAAAACTTTTTTAAACTAGATATTTACTGTTTCCTATTTTTTTCCCCACTATTCTACTTATGAATCAAAATGAGGAGAAAAGAATCAACTGGATTTGCTTAAGGTTGTTTGAAGATGATTCACCTCTCATCCAAGAGGCTTCTTGAGTTCAGACCGATGATTTTCACTCTACATTTTCTTGTCAATTTGGTCCTTGTTTTTATTTATCTTTCTCTTTGTTCTTTGTTGATTTTCTTTCTCTTTGTCCCACTCATGTGGATGAAGTTGGCACATCTGTTAAGTAGCTGTGTCTGGTGTGTGCTGTACATGTCTACATGTACAGTTCTCTGCTCACAGAATAGGTACCAGCTGTGGCCAGCAGGTGTGTGTGTGTGTGTGTGTGTGTGTGTGTGTGTGTGTGTGTGTGTGTGTGTGTGTGTGTGTGCACCCAAATGCAGGTGCGGGCATGTATCCATATTATGCAGCAGCTGTGCCGTTGTGGTTGTTTGGTTATTTACAGATGTTTTGTAGCAGGTGCTGATTGTGAGAGCCAAGCAGACAGTCAGTCAGGCAGGCGGCCAGGGGGGCATGCTTAGTCCAACGAGATGTAGGGAAAGCATGGTTTGGACATTAACTCCAGCAAACCTTCTGGGAATTCTGCTTGACGGTTGGTGGTTCACCCAGCTGTGTGTGTGTTTATATAGGAGTAACTCAGCCAGATTGAACACAGACATCATACTGATTGCTAAATCACGGGGTGACAGTTGTCATTTTTTAGTTCAAGCTCATAGTTTTCCACTGACTGTAGTTCAGATCTGAAGTGGAATTTCATCCTTCAAAAGTGATTAGATTAGCTGTTCCAGCATACGTGTAAATGCCAGATGAAATGTAGTGAAATGAGAGAACTGTGATTGAAGAATTAAAGTGAACAAGTGAAGCAAACGAGGAGAGATGCAAGCAGAGTGTGTTTGTGTGTGTGTGTGTGTGTGTGTGTGTGTGTGTGTGTGTGTGTGTGTGTGTGTTGTATAAAAGCAGACAAGTAGGCATAAAAAGATGACAGATGATAAGAAGGTAAGGTGCAAGAACACAAAAAAAGGGATTATGTGAGAATGATTAGCAATTAAGGCAAGACTGAAATTACAAAAAACAGAAAACAAAATAAACAACTCTAAAAGCATCAGAAAAGTGCGGCTGTCAGCAAACTGTAAAAATAACTGCTGCCTATAAGTTGTGAAAAGGCACCAAATGAGACCCATATGGTTTCCTTCTGTCATTCCCTGTATATTGAAGACCTGTCTAAAACCTCATTAAGGCCCTATGACACCAGCCATACCTCTACTACTAAAATCAGACAGATGGCCATCAAGCTCTATGATGAGACACCAGCTGTGCTTATGACATAGAATGACATAGTCTATTTGGGGAGAAAAACAGGCAAATAAATGTTGCATTCGCTTTTCACTTAAATACTAGCAATCTGTTTTTGCTTCATAAAATAAAGCAACACAATAACTGAAAATCAAGAAAATTTGGCACAAAGTGGTTTCATTAAAATGAAAAAGTTCCTACCATCAAATAGTTTTAACAATACAAGTACAAGGTTAAGTGAATTCCTGAACTCAAGTATACAACCACAGTGGTGCTGATAGAGCTAACGACAACAATCTTCCCCATTTTTCTTGCATCACTGTATACCTTCTGCCATATCATTTTTAACTTTCATTTACAGTATTTTCTGCACTATAAGGCGCACTGGATTATAAGACGCACCTTTGATGAATTGTTTCTTTTATAATTTATTTCATATATAGGGCGCACTGGATTATAAGGCGCATATAGTAAAAAAAATTGAAATAGATTTAAAACTAGTGGCTGTAGTTGTGCTATCCATCCACTAGCTAGAGCATTCATGACTGTGAGTACCTTTAGTCAGCTGTGAATGGCCCTATTGTAATGTCAATGAGGCCATTCTGAGCCTCACCAAGGAAACCTGATCACTTGATCACTTTGCCGTCTTAGAAAGAAGTCAACACGCATATTAAAAAACTGGTTAAATTCATTATGAGTGGACCACTCAGTTCAAACAGGGTGGATTATCTCCTGATCTGAAGTTCGAAGCAGATAAGCTCCGACGTTCGTCTTCGTTTATTAATTAAATATAGTTTTGATCGATCGGTAGTCCAGTCGGAGGTGAGGTGCAGCTATTTGCTGCTGTGTGTCCTCAACAATTTTTAAACTAGCTGTTAATGTCAGGCTGCTAATTTACTGGGAAATGCGAGTGACTTTAACGTCGGTGTCTCACCGCTGTGAATCTCACAGCACGTCGCTGCAGACAGAATAGACAAGCCGAAATGCGCCCCCCACCCTCACGTAACGTGTTGTTTCAGCTATCAACTACATTTGCAAATCAGTGCAGCACACCAGACACCTTTGTCTAGCAGTGACTGCTTTTGAAATTTCAGAAAAGGCTGGAAGTTCAGCTTTGAGGGTCTTTCCTTCACCTTAATGCCAGTTTCTCCGTGTGTTTCCACAGACTAATAGAATGGACCATCACTAGATACCAGATTACAGGACAACGGCATTTTTTGATCAATTAAGTTCAAAGTGGGTTATTTCCGTCGCCAAAGTAGTTGGGAAATACTGAGATCAGTCAGTCAGTCAAACTTTATTAACAGAATTGTTGAAAATTCCCTGTTTTGCTACGTTACGGTAACCAGATACCGCTGTTCTGCCGTCAAGTCAGTGAAAGCCGGCACTTTGGCGACGCCCCATGACTACCGTTATTAGGGGGCGTAGTGTCTTCTGAGGGGTCCTCCTGGGGCGGCATGATTGCCGGCCAGACTGCCAGCTGTTTGTCAGCGATCTTGTTTTTAAACTATACTAATATTAATATTAATCCAAATACAAGGTGCATTGGATTATAAGGCGCACTACGGGATTATGAGAAAAATTATAGGCTTTTAGGTGCACCTTAGAGTGCGGAAAATACTGTACAGTAATATAGGAAAGATAACTTCGAGCCCTCACAAAGCCCTCACGGAAAACTAAAAAATATATTAAGAAAATGATAGAACAATGACAAGCTTACTATATTAGCTTCCATGCTATATCAAGCTATAAGTATAGGTTTAGGAATGTGTTCATTATGATGATTTGTACACGTTTAGTATGCTGCTCCCCTTGCTTGACAGTACCTGTCACTCTTAAGAAGAACGGATGAATATGGCACCACAGATTCTGTCAACAGAGGCTATTATTAGCTTTTAAAACTCTGAACTGGGATATCAAGTCAGTTTCTTTCTTAGTTTTAAGGGGGTGGCAGTGGCTCAGTGGTAGAGCAGATCGCCCAATGATTCAAGATCGGCAGTTCAATTCCCACTCCCACCAAGCCATTTGTTATTGTGTCCTTGGGCAAGACACTTTACCCTCCTTGCCTCCAGTGAGGCACTTGCTGGTTTGTGAATGTGTGTGATTGTTCCAGTGGTGGTCACAGGGGCCATAGGCACAGATTGGCAGCCATGCCTCCGTCAGTCTGCCCCAGGGCAGCTGTGGCTACACACATAGCTTACCATCACCAAGCATGAATGAGGAGTGAATGAATAATGCAACCAATGTACTGTAAAAGCAACTTTGAGTGTCTATATAAATCTAATCCATTATTGTTATTATTATAGTATGCCAGAGTTAGTAAAATATCAAAAAAGATTTACAGAAAAAGAAACTATTTTTTCCTCTTCAACTTCACAAATTGGAGATGTAACAACATTGACCTTTCATTTTTACAGTCATTGAGTGTGTACAAATGTATTCCCAACAAAATTCACATCACAGCCACAACTAGTAGTATATGAGCAAATGTCAGAAATTGTGTCATTTTATTTAAGCAAAACACAGTCCAACAAATTAGTTTTTCTCTGCCCAAAAGGGAACCATAGTATGTATGTTGGAAGAGCATAGACTCCGTCACAAGTTCTGTGGGTAGGCAATTTTGAATCCACAACAATTTGATATGTTGTTGTTTCATGTTTTAATGGTGATTTGGAGTTAGGATTGAACTCAACAGTGTTGATGCACATTCTGCCAATTTACAATATATGCATGTAAGCCAGCACTGTTCATTGCAGTATCAGATTCAGCATACAGTATATCAAATACAAATCATGGATGGGCTGCTTCTCCATTACCCCTCATGGTGAATAATTTAGTATTTACTTGTTTATTGTTAAATGTTATGTGGTTTGATTAATTCTTCTCCCAGTATGCTTGATCAATCGCTCTTTATTTTCTTGATAGAATAAAATTGTGGTTTCAAGTTTACATGCATATTTTGCATCTATTAAAAATAGAAATTTTCTTTTTTGTTGTTGCACCTTCGTTAGAAAATACTCTCAGGTCTGTCAATCCATCTTGGTGCAAGCATCACATTAATATGCAATTTCACTGCCTTTCTGCAAAACTGTGTAATTGACATCTGCAGTATACCATATGTACTATATGTATTTTTCAGTTGAGGGCGTTGGGAAAGAATTGCTCTCATTTGTGTGCATATGTAGGAAGACCAGTATTGAGCTGTCCAAATGTAGGGGTTGTGTAATTAGAGACAATCTGGTCACCATCAATAGATGTTGATGTTAATGGGAGCAGTGATTTGCTCCATGGTCAAATGTAATTATAGACCATAAGGCCCCTCGACAGGTGTGTGTGTGTGCGCACATTGTACTGCACAGGTTAGAGGACGATTGCTCTGCATGGTTAGATCTGTCACATATGTGTATCTATAGCTGCATACTACCAGAGTGTGTATCAAATCCCCCATGAGACATGCTCCACACTGAACCATGGGAAATAATAACAGTGTTTCCACAATGATGCATGATTAATGTTATTTTTCTGCAATGCCACAGTTGCTTTTAAAATCACACCAAATCTGGTTTGTGTCTCTCTGACTGTGCCAATAAAATAACTGTGTGTTAAGTTGTGTTGTCTTACATGTGTTGTGCTTGCCTCCCTTTCCTCCTACTGTTTCTATAATCAAACGCTAAATGGCCTGGGTTAGCAATGATTAAAGATGGATGGCTACCTAGGAGAATGAGGAGAGAACGGCGCAATAGAAATGACAGTTTGAGGTAAATGACAGCTCTGCTATGTTGAGGGTAAATGAATTGCACAGCTATATTCAGCCTTTTCCATCAATTATTCAAAGACCCACCAACAAGACAAATCCCTCGTAACTCAGACTCCTCTGCAGTGGTAGCCAAGGATGTTTCTAATCAGTTGACAGGATTCACTCATTTGCCTTTGCCGTTCTGTTACTACAACTGGGATCCTTTTCATGACCATCCCAGCGAAGTGTCATTGTGAATTAGCTCTTTATTATTAGCAATTCATTAATGGTCAACAATGTAATTGCCTTTTTATGGAGGCTATTTATTTGACATTACCTGGGTGCATTGGAAGTGTTGCCTGTGCTCCTATCCATTTTCCGATCTGTGCAGAAGCAACATAATGACAGCTGTTAGCCAACCACTCACTTGAGTATGTGTGCGAACATGTGTGTGTTTGTCTTCATTTGCATGTAGATGATTTGTTCCATACTGCATGTCCTCCCCCCTGAATGGTGATATTCATGCATGAATGTATATTTGTGATATTATAACAAATCTGACCATGTGTTCTGATAATAAATGGGTGAATAGGTCATTTGCTATTTATAATGAGTATCTGTTGCACAATGGTCCTATCGGCTGCATAATCAAATAAGCAGACTCAAGTATCATCACATTTTGTGTGAATAATTGTGTGCTACAATGTCATAGATAGTATTTTGTGCCAGGTGACAGCAAGAATCAACCTTCCTTTCGTACTTGTCAGTTTCTTTATAGAAATAAGGAGATTTTCTTTAAATCCTGTGGAGGGGGATTTTTGTTTCATTTTGTATTATTGGTGAAAGGAAAGAAAGCAAACTTAAAGAGTAAACAACACAACTTTCCAAGGTCTGTAATAATTTATAACCATTCTTGGGAGAAAAACACATTTTTTAAAATGTCTGCAGAACACGTTACCTTACACCTGAGGTTAAAAGAACACAAGAATGGCTCCTGTATGAAGGCTTTACAACTGATGTGTTGGCAGAACTTGTACTTTACCATTAACAGTGCTTAGAGCTTTGATCTTTGTGTAGCAACTCATCACACTCCAGTTATCATTAATGTGAACCCAAAACTTACCTGAGGATAGTGTTATCCTATTTAGCTGGATGGGATGTTTTCACACAACAGATGTTGGCTACCAAGAAAGATGGTTGCTTAGGTTTGTTAACCTGTGGTTTTATAACAGAGCTCCAGACAGCATGCCCTGTTTTCACACCATTTTCTTCATCCACTCCTTGGCTGCTGTGGTGGACAGGACTGCAGATAGTGGAGTCACAGAGCAACTCAAGGTTGCAAAACCCTCCTGACTGTGTTGTTGATTGAGGGGAATTATTTCACAAGCTTATCCCTGAAGAGGTCTCACCATTGTAGAACAGTATCAAAAGCAAACATTTAAACTGCCACCCGACCACTCAGCAGTGAAGCTGCTGCATCTCTGCACACCATTTTATGCACACTACTGCTCTGAAGCAATAAAATGTTATCAGTTTTGGAGAGCTTTTATATGTAGTGAACATAAATATTGCTTATTGGCATTACTGTACTTTGATATTCTTCACAAAAAATAGTTAATTATATCAACACATGTTTTGGTATAGCAAATTGTATGGTTTTAAAGAGGTCACTCATCAATAGTATAAAGAACAGCACATGTTCAGTAGTGAACATTCTACCTGCGAAAAGCATGCTGGATTTAGCATTTAGCTAATTTTACATTTAGCTCCTCTCCCCTCTCTTGTCTATTACTCTAGGATTCCCCTCCACCCAACATTTACAATGTGAGTCAGACATCCAAGAGGGGCAGTGTTCACTCTTACGTTCAGCCCCGAAGTGAAGCAGCCAAGAGACATCAAAGATGTTTCCTCTCTTATTCATTCTCGTCATGTGACCCAAGTCTACCAGGTACCACACATTTATCTGTATATCTCTTCCTCTATCTTTTTTTTTCTTTTGCATTCATGCTGTTCAATTAGCGTCATCTCCGTGGGCCTCTAACCAAATATTTACCTCAATTATAGTCCCATTGAAAAACGTTGTTTCAGCATTGATCGATTCATGACTTACTTGGATAATTTATGACTCACCAAGAAACTCTACCCAAGAGGCGCCACAAACTATTTAACCAAAAATCCAATTTGCATATAAATAGATTTGGATTGTTTGCTATAGTGTTTCCTCTTTTTCACCCCCCCCCCCACACACACGCAGACACAGACACACTCACACACACACACACACACAGACACAAACACACACACAGACACAAACACACACACACACACACACACACACACATACACACACACACACACACACACTGAAGTAGATAATCTCCAAATATTCCGACACAATAGAATACAGACAGTGACTTGAGCATAGGAACTCATACATGGAATTCTGTGCCTGTTATTACATTTGCATTTATTGATAATCCTACAGTATGTAAACCATTAGGAGCATACATTAGATTCATTATCATGTTGGATCCCATGCTATCACATTGCAATTAATAGTAAAATATTTTAACTGTTTAGTCTTTTGAATACACACACGCACACAGGCCTTACAAAATGACAGTATTTGTTGTTTATGTAATGCTTTGTGACATGAGCAAATGCTCAAGGTGTTATTGATGCATGCGTCTCGTTTTCTGGTGTGTGTTTTTGTGTAAAAAATATTTTATGTTTGTAAGTTTTAAGGTCACAGCATTGTTAACTATTGGGTTTGACAAGTACCCACTGCTATCTTCTTGTAAAATCGTGTTGAACCAGGTATGGATTCTTTTTCTTCTTGTTTTTGTGTCTTCAATGCAAAGGTTGTATTTGAATTTGAATTTGCAAAGGTTTATGACGACAACACAATGTAATACATGAACCCCTGAGACTTAGCTTCTTATTTTCATTTGTTCAGAGTTCTCTGGGAACAATGGCTGGCTTTTTGCTTTGCCTGTGCCTTTTGGGGATCGTGTAATCCTATCAGCTTGTGTTTGAATGTGCGCGCACATTAATGTTAATGTTTTAATTAGTGTTTGATAAAAAAAAGTTCTCCCTCTACCTTTTTTCCGTGATGACCAGATAACACCAATGTCAATTAAATCTGATACTAAGCCCACAAACATGCACAAATGTGAGCAGAAGCTGTGTTTCCTGTACAGCACCACCTGAGATGTGATCACCTCTACCAGTCCTATCTGCTGTATTGGGGAGGTGGAGTTATGAGCACAGGTATTACGGCCCAAAACATGGCAAACTATTCCTGGACTGGTTGAAGGTTTCAGCATTCCTGATGTGCAAATCAATTATCTGATGGGGACAACAATGAAAAAAACAAACAGCTAATGGACATTTAATGTCTGGTGCTTCTAAATTTTTCCCAAGACAATTTTATCTGGTGAACCCAATTTTTAGAGGCCTCAAGATCGCAATTATTTCATCCTGTTCTCAAAACGTAAATGGATGAGGCATCGGCTAAGAAAAAAATATAGATAAAAATAAGGATATTTTACAGAACAAAAACACAAAGCTACAGTATATTTGTGACCTGCCTTTCATTAAATTAAAATAATCTTTGAAATTGAAATTTGGCAAGTCTAGATGGATTGGAATGTTTATGATAATCTGATATTTAGAGACCAACCTTTTGTTGACTAAAACTAGACTAAAATATATTCTGGCTTGTTTAACTAAAACAAAACCAAATAAACCAGAACTCCAGTCAACTAAAACCTGACAAAATTTTTTTTAAAATAATGTTGACACAATCAGATTAAAAACTTGACACAGGGCTAAGACTGTGTTGATATTTACCTCAAGTAAAACCAGGAATGCTACATCATCTGCACCAAACTACTTTGTTGCAGACCCCTAAGCATTTTCTAGAATGTGCAGGATTTCAGCTTCAATCAGAATCATTAGTTAAACGTGTTTTTATTTAATCTTAAAGAGCTGTTTGTGAATCCTAACTTTGACAAAAATACAAAATGTGTACCCATTTAAAATGAGTTATCATCAATGACATCTTAAAATATGTGCACATGCTATTACTTGAATAATGGCGGATTTCTATTACACTTATACAGATGTATCTATGTGTTCTCTAGGCCCTGGCCAGTACAATATTTGTGTGAAGTCCTTTCCTCAAATGGCTTTGATCACATCCAGAGAAGACAGATTCAAACACTCCATGAACACCAACCCTGGACCTGGAGCCTACCAGGTAAAAATGTCAGTTATATTGAAACATACCTATGGGTATTCTTACTTCTGTAGGACATGAGTAGTTAACATTCAGTAATGGTATCATAAGTGTGGATTTTTATGTGTCCCTACATGACCAAGAGAAGACTATGTTGAGATACTACACCCTGTTTATGTACCTGTTTGCTACAGAGAGGACAGAAATATAGTGTGTCTGACCTTACCTAATATAATGATGCTCAGACAACCAGGGGTTTTTTTTACCTTGAAAGTTGCAGAAGAAATTATTTGTTGTGTTAAAAAACTCCAGTTTTTCAGACTGTCCCTACTAACATAGCACAAGGCTGAATGATGCAGTCTCCTCAACTCTGTGGGAGAATTGGTCTTAATAGACCTGTCTGGTTAAATTAAATGAGGGAAGGAGAGAACATTTTTATGAAGTGAAATGCTGTTTAATATAACCACCCGAGATTGCTGACGTAGAAAAGTGCACTTCATGGTCAATGCATACTATAGTTGAAATGAAACCTAACCTGAATCTAATCTCTGGTCCATTTCAGCATGTTTTAATACGAATTACAGCTTTGGGTTATAGCCACTGGTGACTGTGGATGCGTGTAAGATGATTGAAAGAGCTAATGTTGCTTCCAGTCCCTGCTGACTTTGAGGGGTGAACATCAAAGACAAAGACACTGGGTTTGATTTAGACTTTGCTACACAGTTCATCATCATGTTCATGTCCATGGTTGTAATGTTATCACAGGGCTCTTTCTTCTCTCACCGTCTGCCTGTCTCCCAGTCTGGCTGCTGTCTCTGTGTGGACTCATCTCCTCAAATTTTCCCTTTCTTCTCTTCTGCTTTCACTCGCTCTAGATCTTTTATGTGCATGGATATCAGCAGTACAATGCGCTCTCGTGCATTCACGCATCAATACTTGTGACTTCACCTCATTGCGGATTTTTAGTAGGCAGTCACGTGATACTGTATGCGCATTCTATTGGCCGACGGCATTCAGAAGTGCGCTCTGTTTCGTGGGTCTCGAACTTACGTGAGAAACAAAAGTGTTTTA
This sequence comes from Antennarius striatus, assembly GCF_040054535.1. Lineage (NCBI taxonomy): Eukaryota > Metazoa > Chordata > Actinopteri > Lophiiformes > Antennariidae > Antennarius > Antennarius striatus. Next base: position 17,696,187 of record NC_090778.1, read on the forward strand.
AACAATCGATAAGAGTGTGGGAAAAGGTAATACAGATAAAAGGTGGTTTAATATCAGTATGGGGAGGGTCATAAACATTTAAATTACCATAAATAATAAGATAAAGTTTGTTGCTCTATCCCGGAATTCTTTAATCATGTGTGGTTCACAGAATGCATTAACCGTGAGGAATGAGGGCGCAGTGTACTGCAGAAAAGACAATTTTCTACAAAAGCTTAGTTTGCTTACATTGAAGAAAATAACTGCAGCATAACACTGTTCTGTTGTGATCTGAAATAGCAAGTCAAGAAGTGTGACAATCATTGACTTTCCTTGTTACATACAGGCTGATCCCACTTTTGCCCTAATTCTAAAGAGCTCCGGGACCTTGGGCAGTCTCTGAATTTAATTTGAAGACATTCTCAGTTAATTTTCTTCAATGAGCTAGTTGCCAACTTCAGCTAACTGCTGAACGGCTAAACACATATACCATACAGTCAAAACTAATCCAGTTTTGCTTCCTCACCAGTTTTTGAGTCTACCGATATTTGATCTGAGTCTTGCTGCTACTGCTGTCACAGAGGTGGAACAACACAGACCCACAGTCAAACCTTATTTAGAACAGCAGGCATGCCAGATTGCTCCGTCACTCCTTTGAATGTTTCTTGATGTCCCTCTCATGCTGTTTGCCCTTCCTGTTGCAGTTTTAATTGAATCAGAAATTGCTTGACAATTTCTCATCTAATCTGAAGACGACCTGAATAGATCATCACATTGAAACAAAGGAGTTTTTTAACCTCTTACAGTTAATTTACTTTGCTAACATGTGTGGCAACGTTGAGACAAACAACATATCACACTTTTTTGCATTTTTTTCATCAATGACTCCAAACACAATTAATAACAGACAACCTGGACAGACTATAATCCCTAAAGGAGAACAAAAATGTGGAAAAGTCTAGGTTTTTTAGGTGTCTATAGAGTTACAACAATTTACAATCAATGTAGTGACTACAGGAATTGAATTAGATATTGGCCACTACTATTACTATAGAGTGTACCAATGAGTGAATGAAGTCTGCAGAAACACAATTTATACAACAGGAGAAATATGGAGTTAATTTAAGTGGTTTGTACTGAAAGTTTCAGTTTTTACCAACTAAGACATAACACCATTTTTTCAGATTGTGAAGTCACTATATCATGCATTGAACTAAAAGTTAATTTAACATTGCATTTGCTATGAAGAAGTGGGTAGTGGGCACAAAGTGTTCCACCCTTATTCAGCAAGCTTCTTGTTTTTTCTGTATCCACGAAAAACATCTTTAATTAAGTTTTCCTCAACAGTCAAAAAAGCTACTAATACTGGGATAAATAAAGCATGACTACAGTCAGACTTCTCCTTAAAAGGTTGCAAACTCTCTGACTGCCTCTTACTATTTTGCACAAGCTCACCTAACTTTTGTTGACTTTTAAGCAAAGCAGGCAAACTACTCCGTATTTCATTCTCAGTCCACGTGTGTTTAAGAATACAAAACAAAGATCCTTACTTTAACTTATGCTTTCTTGAGATCAATGCCATGGATTTCACAGTAAAACATCTTCTGGTTCCATCTAAGGGTTTCACTTCTTGGTGCTTTCAGCGTGATGCATGTTTAAGCTCTCGTCTTAGTAATTAGCTGTGTGACTGAATCTATATAACATCACTGTACAGCTAAAGATGGTGTTAAATGGTCTGGAGAGGGAGACAGATAAGAGTATTGACAACAAGCAGGTAGAGAGAGCAGGATGATAGTGATGACAGAAGAGGAGAGGTGTGGAAAGTAGAGATGGGTACAGAGTAAAGACAGTGATTATAAGGCGGTGGAAAAGCATAGAGGAACAGAAGTAGGGAGATAGACGGGAGCAAATGGAGCATCTGAAGAGTAGTCGAATTCAACCACTCAAAATGTGTTCTGAGGGCCTTCAGTCTGAAGCGCATGGCCAGGTAATGGAATAAGAGCCACTTAAACGTCAGTGTGTGTGCATTTGTGCATCCATCCGTGCACGTACTTGTAATGTCATTACGCTATCTACTTGTGCAGCATTAGGTCACAATGAGGACTCATTTAGCGTTTTCATTAAATGCACCATGTAAGGCACCTAGCTCTAGAAAGTAGGCTCAATTACCTTTTTTACTCATTACACTGTTCTTATTGGTTGAGTTTAAATTAACAGAAAGTGTGGATGAAACACAGTGACATAGGAGCATACGTCAAGCAGAAACTAATTTTAATTAAACGCTGCAATCTTTGATTTCTAAGCCTGTCGACTGGAAAGAACATAAAGAGCTGAAAAAGTTTGGATACTATTTGATACTCATGAAGAGTCAGAACCGATAAGAGTCCTAAACTCAACTGACATTTCTTTGAAGCTTGTGTGTGTGTGTGTGTGTGTGTGTGTGTGTGTGTGTGTGTGTGTGTGTGTGAGTGTGTGTGTGTGTGTGTGTGCGTGTAGATGTGTGGCGTTTGCTTACATCCTTAAAATGATGAAAGTGGAAAGGAAAAATAAAGGAATTAAGTTGGCATTGGTGTGTGTGCGATATCCAATGTGGGAATGCAAACCAATGTACAGTCGCAAACCAGACCCTAAATAATACATTTGTGCACAAACCGTGAATTAAACCCAAGGCAACTCAATGTAAGCAAGCATAGCCAAAGTCCAATACACTTAAATATTCAAAAGTAAATTTATGACAAGAAAAGCTGACACTGGATGAGGATGAGCATGAGGAAAAGGCTTGGCAATGAGATACACTAACAAATGAAGGAATCATGGAGACTAAACACACTGGGAGGAGACAGTAATGATGCACAGGTGAAAGGAGAAACAGGTGAAAACAGTCAAACAATCATTAAGTAAACCTTAAAGGTAAAGGCAAGGAAAAAAAAGACTGACTCTTCAAGGAAGATTTTGGTATTTTTCAGCCTGCAATTTTCTCCATAGGTTTTTCCATTCTAATTGATAATGTTGGGCTAATTTTACATAAGTAGACATTCATAGAATACAGATTCTCCAAGAAATCCTTTAAAAAGTTGTTCATATAGGTAATGCTCTTAAGCTTCCTACAGAAACTTGTCAAATGCTTGTATAGAGATCGAGAGCCTGCTGTAATGTAGTGTTGTTTGTATTGTATGTCACAAACAGTATCATAATGGCATGTGTTCATATATATGTAGTAACATATAGTCTTATAATGTGTAACGAATGTGCATCATTTGTTCTGTTATGTGTGTATGCATGGGATGGAGGGTGTCTTTCTTTTCCCAATGTGTCTTGTAGTATGTGTGTGTTGTGGGAAAGATTTTACATCTTGCATGCTTTGTTATGTGCTTGTGTGCACATTTCTAAATGTCTGCTTACATACCAAGCAGCATCATCACTAATTCCCTGTGTATACCTTCTTTCCTTTCTCCCCTCTCTGACCTAGTGAAACATCCCATAATCTCTCTCATCATTGCCATGCTGGTCATGTCGTCACTTCCAAGGGTTCTTCCTCATCTCCCTGACCTCCTGGGCAACCCTGAGGGTGACCTGGAGTTGAACCCACAACCCTTTTCCCAAAAGGATCAATATTGAGATCTGAGCAGTTCCGCCAATGTGCCTAAATCCTACTGTGGCATTATTGGAATACTGATGAATACATGTGTGCAGGGAGATTAGGGAAGGAAGACAGAGAGAAACGAAGTGGGGAAGGCAGAAAGAGCTTTGATTAAAAAAAGAAAAAATCCCCAGGTAGTACCCGGGAGGGAGGGAGACAATCTATGAATGTATGGATATGTCTGCAACTTTGTCTCTTTGCAGGTTGTGTGAGATAATGTATTGTCTTGACTTTTGTTTTGGTAATGTGATTTTAATGTCAGATTAATAGTGGACATTGGATCACAACTTTTTTCATATTGGTAACTTTTCCAATGTTTTCCTTGGTAAGAAGACTTACAGTTTGTGAGGTGAAGTCAAGCACATCCATCTCTTTATCTTCTTGAAGCAAGGTGGAAAAGGTGGAGCCTGTTTGAGTTCTGTATTTGTAATTCTCTTCATGAGTATGTCAAAATAGGACATGTTATACTTATCGTAATGCATTGCAAAAATTTGAAGTCAAACAGGTCAGTGACCTTTTAAACTATGCTGCAAACGTCCAGCCCTACCAGTATTTGAATCAAAGAAGACACCTGCTGATGATTGGGACAAACATTTAAAACTTAGATTGCTGAAGTCAAGGTTTTAATTATTGTAAACCTCTGCACACTAATACACATTTTCCTTTTGACAAATTAATGCAAAAAAATGATCTGAGATTTGGCTGACTCACTGACTTTTATTTAGTATTTTTTTGCACGTAAGAAATTTTGAATGTTTCTATATACTTTTGTACCTATTTCTCTGTAAACCCACATATTTTTCCACAAACCACTGCTGTCCTCTTTTTCATTTATCATCTGAGCTCTGTGTGTGTCTCTGCAGATGAGTCCAAGTATCATGAACACGATGATGAAGGGCACCTTCAATGTGACGCTACACAACCCTCTTGGCTCCTGCAGTCCTCCCTGTGTGGCCCCTGGCACTTTAATGGCACTGGAAACCATTAACGCTGTCACACTCAACACCGCCATCACCACCAGCGATTCTTAGATGTCATCGTGGGGCAAAGATCAGAGGTGACAGGTGAGTGTTGTCAAAGGTCAATCTTGAAGTCATCACAATTTAATTCATATTCTGGGATTGATTTTTCATTAATATTTATGATTATATCAATTTTTGTTGAATGTATAATAGATAATGATAGAGCATATTTCAGTCACTGGATTCTAACTTAATAAACCCTGTTAATTAAACGGACATAGGTACAATGAAGATTTCTTTTGGAAACCTCCGTTTCAGATTATTTTTACAAATTAAAGTGGTGTATAATTGAAAATTATAATTATAATTCTGGCTAATTCTGGCTTTTTTAACCATGGGTAATCATGCGTTTTATGAAAGTGTATTGTCCCTTTTCAAATAAACTAAACTAAACTAAAAATTAAAACAGCATATAATTTGTTTTTAAACCTCGGTTTTGATCTTGTTTTCATTGTTGCAGGATGGAAAATTCCTTTGGAAGAAGATAGAATATTTTTAATCAGTGTTGCTAGATGACATATCTACAATGGACCCTACACGTGCAGATGATTTCCTCATTTTTTACCATTTAGTATTGACTGGCTTGACTGATTCAGCAGTTTTTGTGGATTAGATCTCTTTCTATGAACCACTTTGTTAATCAATAATAATTAAAAAGCTATTAGTATTGCCCGAGGTAACTCAAAAGCATGTTACTCTAACAATGAATACTGGGAACATTGTTCTCTCAAAGCACTGAAATAGATCCTGTTCGACACAAATGAAACAGATGAAAAATGCTGAGAAGGCTTTGTGACAGTGATTTTTCCATTATAATTTTACTGTACTTTCTGCCATGGAAACTTGCTAATTTTAGCAGAGGAGCTTTATCTGAATTCTCACAGCTGTGACTTGACTTTCAGGGCAGTCAAAAATCATGTTTTATTTAATAATAATTTACCAGTGTGAGACCATTTGAAAAATGCTGTTAACATTCCTAAACAGTCTTAGCTATACATTAATGCATAGCATGCATACATAATGAATCCATTAATTATGTACATTTTCACTGAAACAGTTGTGAAAGTCATATAGAAGACTCATAACTTATTGTTCTCCACTGATATGCTTAAGTCAGTCATCAAATTAACTTCTCCTTTTGTTCCATATACATAGAAACACACATCCAAATCAAAACTATCTATGTGTGGAAGTACAGTCTGCTCGCACTGTATATACAAAAACATATTTTCAATGCATTATTTGGTGCTTTAAACTTCACTTTAATGAAGTGGAGAAATCAAATATGTGAAACTGTGCAAAGCTCTGATGCTTCGAAACACACTTTAAGATGAGTGAGTCAAGGAAAGGGAAGAGAGACAAAAAGTGAGTAGGAGAAACTGTGGTTAAAGAAACCACATCCCAGTCTTTGCAAGATGATTTTTAACTTGCTTTACTTATTGGTAGATGGGGACATTGATCGAACACTCAGTCTATGTATTTCCTTCAATTAGCAGCTAAAAACTGTGTCCTGAGACACTCACAATGATGACTCTTAACAGCCCAGTTGAAAACATTTTTGTTTGATTTTTTTCCTTCTGAACTACTAACGCTGTTTTTACATGTCCTGTGTTTGGGTTGCACACATGATTTGTTGTAAAGCTATCACACCACTAATCTGTCTGATCACCTTGCTTGTTCACTCTGTTTATTCAGCTGGTGATGCACAACAATGACTGAACATCTACTCTTTTTATACATTTGCACTGTTGCTGTAAAGGTGCAGCAGTCTTTACTTCATGAATAGCTCAGTCAACTGATCTTGGGCTGGGGACTGGAGGGTGGCCAGTTCAAGAACCACGTGGACCAATAATACACCCACACACACGTGAAATATAGACTATAGAGTGGTAAAATAGATTCTCCAAGGGGATTATTAAAGTTTGTTTCTTCAGCATCTGATTACAAAAATCATGAGACTCGTAGGGATGCATTTTTTTTCAACAGGGACGTTATTGATAGTTATTGATATTGAAATGTGAAGAATGCAAAGTTAAAATAAAACTGAAACATGGAGGACATGTTTTCTGAATGAAAATGCTGTGAAAACTTTGCAAAATAAAGTAAAATAAGTTCCTGACCTTGTACATATGGTGTCAGAGAAATGGAGATGGCTGGCTTGGACAAGGTGATGTGCCATTCTGAGTGTCAGATAAACCACTTTTACTGGCTTTTATTGCTGGAGAGTTTAGATTTATGCTGCTCTTCTCTTCTGAACACTCACCATAAATCTGCTATTCATTGCTGCGTTTAAATGTGTGTTCTCAGTACTTAAAAGACAGAAAGGAAGAAAGTAACAAGAAGTGTTTAAACATCAACAGGAGATGGACATGATACATCGTCTAAGAAGATCTTGTTTGAAAGTGCAGTTTGATCACATCCAATTTGAAATAACCTTTCCACCCAACGACCTACTCCACCCCCTCCCCACTTCCCTGAGTCGGGTCTTTCCTTGTCCCGCTGTGCTCAAAATGTCTCTGTGAGTGTTCACTGTAACAGGTTTGACTGCGTACCATGTTTCTGATTGCTCCTGTGGGCCTTTTAACCTAATGAGTTGTTTACCCCCGATCATTATTCAGCTGGGAGTGGAGCAAAGGCAGAGGGTGAAAGGGAAGTGGAGAGGCCAGAGGGGGTAGAGAAAGGCAGGTAAGATATAGAGCAAAGTGGTGGCGGAAAGGAGGGGTGAAGAAAACAGGTTATTATAATAAGGAGAAACATTGTACATGCGCACAGGGAAGATCAGAAGTTTAAAAGAAAATGAGAGATAGAGGAGACAAGAAAGGAGGAGGAAAGGAAGGGAAAAGTGTGTGGTGTTATTTATGTCTCCCTCGGCACTCATCTTTCTCTTTTTTTTTTCTCCCTGCGAGCTGTTTTACATCGGCGATCTAATTAAATCAAATAAATCACGGTGCACATACACACACCCACAGCCACAACAGTACCTCCTGATTCTGGGATTGTGAACATCTCCTCCCCCATGCCCCTCCACCCAAGACTGAATAAATCTCGATTATGGTGCATTATACGGCACATCATTCATGTTGTTTATAGATCTAAAATATGCAAACAGACTGAGGGCATAAAAGTGATCGATGCTCAAATGGGCCCTTTTTCCTTTTCCATTCTCATCTCTCGCACAACGCAAAGCACAGTCATTTACAGATGTCTCGTGTCCGATGAAGACATATTGCATTGTGTCCTTACACTGTCCCCTTGTTATAACTTTTTTTCAATTGTCTTTCTGCACAGACCTCAGAAAGGCATTTTATTACGTTCACTGAAGCTCTCTGTCTTTGCTCTTGAGTCATTATCAGATCTAATTAGCTTTGCCAAACCTTGAAGCTGTACTAGGAAAACAAAGGGAAGTTGATCAGTGTTTTTATCGGTCAAAGTTGGACTGTTGTACATGAAACACATGGAGGCAACTATCAGATTCTTAAGTCTGATAGTTTTTTTTCAAGGGTTTGAAATGTATTTTACAGATATTTGTTTTGCTAATTTAAAATTATTTTTGACATGACCCATACTAAAGCATAGTTAATATGATATTTGCAAATTATTTTGCTCCTTTGAGGGTCTTGTTTCCTCTAGTCAAATATACCGGTACTTGTGTTTGTGACTTTTTTGATCATTAATTTTTTTAGCCAAGACAATCTTCTACCACTTTTCGAGTTTGATTCATGTGATTCCTTCTGTCAGATGTGCCGTAATTGGTTGGGCGCTTGATTGACAGGTAGTGGGTGGAGTTAAAAATGTGACAGCGTGAGGTTTTCCAGTGAGCTTATTCAAATATGTAGTTGGGGAGATACTATACTATACTATACTATACTATACTATACTATACTATACTATACTATACTATACTATACTATACTATACTATACTATACTATACTATACTATACTATACCATACCATACCATACCATACTATACTATACTATACTATTATACTTTGCTATGGAAACAGTATATTTAGTCATGTTCATGTTATGCTTGTTTTGAACACGCTGTTCATATGAATATAGAACCCATTCTCTAAATCGGGATACCATAAGGTTTGTTTCTTGGACCATTATTTACTTTATGCATAAATTGTTTTGGTCATAACATTTGAAAAAACATCCTTCCAGTTTAATGCTGACAATGCTACCATTAATGGTTTTGTTCCTAATTCAGCAAAGGTGCTTGTTCCATTGACTTCCATTGAATTCAGTATGTGTTTTCTGTTAACTTGTCATTGTATTTTGAGTTCTGTTGCTACTATTTTTGTCCAAATATATCTTGTATAAGAGGTCTACAATGTAATGAGACATACCTGGTTATAAAAAGGTTAATTATAATAAAAAAGTGAAACTTGAGTTACAGTGCAGAAGTAGCATGAACAACTTGGTTGTGCGGTTTTGTAAATTTGTTCCAATGTAAATTAAACCACAACTTTGTAAAATATGTTTCAGCGATGCATATAGTGTATGAGAAAGTCAACACAGTAAATTGAAACTTACCAGTGATTCAACTACTGTAGTTTCATCCATCCTCCACTGACCTTATAACTCATTTTGTCAATACATGTAAATGTAAAACATTACATTTATACACAGTCAACATGAAATGACAGCTTCATGCTTGCAAATACAGCTTGGTGAAAGCCAGATTAGCCAGTGTCTTTAATTAAAGGAGATGTACAGTATTGAAGAAGAATCAATGCAGAGGTTAACAAGTGCTGACAAGGGCAGAACAGATGGCGAGGCATCATTAAGATACAGTATAAGGAGGGAGACAGGATTAGACTTAGAGCCAGGCTCTGCTACACTTTTCCCTGTATAAATCCACCTTTAGACCCAGACCTACTGTAGCCATTTACTGTATTTTCTTATTGCTTTACAGAGGGTATTATGGGTATATCATGTTCAATTTGAAATTTAGCTGTTTGAGGCCTCTGCAGGAATGAGATTCATTTGCAAAGCTTCTTGAGACTAAAGCTGGCCATGCTTTTGGACCTCTGCTCCTGCTTTGGCCTGGTTTTGTTTTGGGCTTAACATTAAGCCACTTCTTGGTTTTTTTCACCACCAATTTATGAAGCAAATCTGTGCTCTCTTTTGTACGACACTGTACTCTGTACTACACGGTTGTTGCAGGTGTATGTAACAATCCTCTCATTAGTTGTAGTCAAAAATCCAAACACATTTCACACATCGCCAAACACTAGCTGTGCAAAGACTAAATAAATAAATAACATTAAATAGATTTTATACACTCGGCTGCACTACTTTAGTTTTCTTCTACTTCCCTCCTGTGAATACACACACACACACACACACACACACACACACACACACACACACACACACACACACACACACACACACACACACACACACACACACACACACACACACACATCATTGAATTATTCCATCAACATCTTTTTCTCTTTTGCTTTTAGTTGTAGTCCTCCCCTATGTCTCTCTCTCACTTCACTTTCCACCACACTGAACTAACTGATAAAATATTAAACTCTCGTCTGAGACAAACTTCCCCTCTAATTAAAAAGGTTTTAACTTGTCCAGTGAGTTTGTTGGCCGACCTCAGAATTTGAAGGCAGTGATTCAAAAGATAGAACAGTGTATTTCCACTTTTGGCTGTCCTTGTCTTGATACTATTTATGCATCCTGTCGCACACTTAGATATGAGGAGAGTGGTTGACTGCGATATTAATAATTATTGATTCTTTGAGAGTTTTAATATTTGACACCTTCATAGGGCAGCAAAATGGAGAAAAGGTTAAAAGGTTAGCAGCGTCACGTCACAACAAGAAGATCTTGGGTTTGAATCCTAACCTGGCGTCTTCTTTTCATGTTCTCTCTGTGTCTGTGTAGGTTTTTCCCAGGTGCTGTCAGTCCAAAGCCATGCACTGTGGCCATATTGGTGAATATGAATGTTCCAAAGGTGTTAATGTCAGTTTGAATGGCTGATTGTCTTGTAATGCCCCAGCCCTATTGTGAATTGGTGACCTTTTCAGGATGTTCCCCCTCTTGCCCGATCTCAGTAGGGATGGGCTACAGCTCCCTGGGGAACCTGTAAAAGATAAGAGGTTATAGTAAATGAATGTATTTTCAGATTAATCTGACAATTGAAGCTTAGCGAAAGCTATAAATATATTCACAATTCATTATCCAAAATAGCCATCAGCATTAATTACATTGAATACATTTCATGAAGACCTCTCTCTGTCTATTGTAATGACAGGTTACTGTTAACCAATGTGTGAATGGTATCACCAACATCTTTCAAGGTGAAGGTGAATTTGAATCCTTTGATTTCAAAAGATGACTACAGAAATACAGCTTTGACAATGGAGATACACTCTGAAATGGAAATGTCATTAAACATTAACAGCAGAGAGAAAATGTAGGCCTTTTTAAAGGCACTTTAAGTTTAAACTTAGTTCGCTTTATTTGGTTGTTGCTAATGTTAACGGCTAGCTTATCCACTGTCGACAGGTAGGTTCATACAGTTGTTAGTTTTTGTCAAGATCTTGTGAGTAGGTTAGCAGCAAAAAGAGGTGGGCCTCCAAAGCAATCATCACAAGTGCAATAAGAAATAATAGATGTGGTAATGATGAAACTGGAGATCCCAAGGCAAAAAGCCTACTTGTTTTGTTTTGTTCATATTCTTTTCAGAATGGTTTCTTTCGCTTGTCTTTTTACAATTTCCCTTGTCTGACTGTCCAAACTAATGGCATCCAGCTCTCATACAGGTGCTAGAAGGGGCCATTGTCATTGCAAATCTGACAGTTTTCAGAGGGCACAAATGTTTATCTTCTTTGCCTCGGTCCGCACCTAGAATTTGGACCATTTAATCTTCAAATGGTTCTCAGACATCAAATCGCATAAGTTGGACACATCTTCTATCTGTAAATCTTTCTCTCTTCTGTTCCTCTAGTCCTTATTAGCTGTTTTTCACTAATGACCTCTGTGCTTTTATTTAACTCTTAGCCTCACTTTAATATTAATAGCTGTCATGTCACCCCATTCACAAACACTTTGCTCCATTTGAATTTACGTGTCCATGATCCCTTCTGACTTGTGAGTCTTTTCGGTTAATTTGAGCTACTTTAACTGAACCCTCTAAAAGAAGAGTTGCCACCCCCCCAACACTGTATGCGTTTAGAGACTGTATTTTTCTCCAGATTTTGGGGACTATACTCAAATGAATGCTCGTGGGTATCTTGTGCATATATGAGAGAATAAGAGAAAGTCTGACAACCCATGTTTTGCAATCGGCCAAGACCGTTTGCAACCAGACACCCCAAGGTTTTTTTCATGTGTATGTTATTGTGACATATTGAATCTGTCCCTAAGCTTTGTTGGCTCCAGTGCAGCATGGGACCTCGGGGACACTCATTTATCTTCCTGGTCTTTGCTGTTGGGCACAGCTATGTTGATCCTGATTGGCAGTCATTACCAAACCCCAGTGAAAAGACACGCCTCATTGGTTAAGAGCAGATTTGAGGGCTGCTTGAAATGAGGGATAAAGAAGTGTGCATGCGTGAGTGTTTTATTGATGAGCCTAAGGTGTACACTGGATACTGTGTTATTTGGTACTAGTAACTACAAGGATGGATGCATAAAGATGTGACACATACATAAATGTCTTTAGTTTTACTTTTGTTTTCTTAAATGAAGTCAACTGTTTCTGGTTTCATGCTGTTTGCAATAACTTTCTGAGCCTGTGCATCTGTGGACTGTGACATATGTCAGACGTGTGCATGGGTGTGTGTGTGTGTGTGTGTGTGTGTGTGTGTGTGTGTGTGTGTGTCTTTGTGTGGTCTGGGTGTGCCTCTCTTCATGCCTTTAAGCAGCAAGGCACTTTAAATGGAAATGTACTTGACATTTAGGAGGAGATGTAATCAGTGCCCATTAGAAAGCAGCTGATTTCCTCTTCAGAGCTCCCTCACCACCCACCCTTGCCTGTCTTGCTTCACTTTCTTTTTTCTATCTTATCAGAGTATATAATTTCTTTTACGAACCACTGATATATTTCTTTCTTTCAATATTTCTATTTCTTTCACTTTCTGCCAACTGGACTTCTCTCTCCATCTCAATTGAATTTACATGTGCTCTAGCTTCCTCTGCCCACTCTCTTATGAACCTCTTCCCTTGTCTTTCCCCATCAGGGTTGGGTAGGTCAAAATTAGATTTGAGATTTCTTTTTCACATTTTTGCTTTGTTAATCTCAGTGTCATTATCAGGGTACATCCTCAAACAGCAGGGCCTTTTATATGATGGCAAATTATGCAAAGTGGTAATTTATTTGTATCGAAAGCTTCAAATCAAAGCAATGACCAAATCCGCATGACATTAATGGAATTTAACTTAAGTTTTTGATGTTACACTAATGCCTTTTCCCTAGAAGATAGAGTAGTGTGATTTCATCTCTGTCCCTAAATGAACAAGAATCTCAGTTCCTTTAAAAGCGTCTGGTTTTAGACTCCAGATAATCAGCTCAATTATATTTATAGTCTGCTAACATTTTATTGGAAACTATGATTCAAGATTAAGCCATTCATTTCTCCAACAGGATATTTTTATAAGGAAAACATGGAGGAAAAATAAGTCTTGATTAACAACCAAGATGCTGCTAGTCTTAGCAGAACTGATTAAAACTGATAAAGGTGTGTGATGAAGAAACAACAGATTTCTGTATTGATTAATGGGTCAGTAAAAGCCAAATACAAAAACTGTTTCGATAGTTTTACTTGGAAAAAATGATAATTATCAGAATTGCTAAAAGATAATTTCCTAATAGAACCAGTTTTGTTTTTCATGTGTTGCTGCTGTAATAGTGTTCACAGTATGTGCTTTTATTTTTGAAAAAATGCTGCTGTATTTTCCATCACTGGCACCATTACAATCAGTGGTCTGTTTTTTCCCGCATGTTGTTGGCACTCCCACTGCTCTTGCTCTGTTTTTCCTCATCAAGAAACTGCTGTTAAAGAATGGAGGTCTGATTTCATTTGCAGTATTTTGTGTTCATCTGAGTGCGATTATAAAATCTTCCCAGGGATTGTACCAGGCCAGTTTGTTGTGACACAAAATGATGGAAACAGTATCTTGTTTAGCATATACTGAGTCGTGCATCCTTTGCAAAAAATTTTTTGGCTCTCCAAGGAAACCAAACAATTTATGTATCATTACTGCAGTTGTCATTACTGCAAACACATCCTGTATGTTAGGAAAAGTATGTTTAATCATTCATCATGCGTGAACATTTTGATTTCCAGCTTGTGTGGACTTTCATCTGTCATTTGGATAAAAAAAAAAAAAGAACGTGTGATAGATGGAACTCTTCAGGAGAAAACCAAGATCAATTTAGTTCACATGTTGAGACTGAACAACAAATAAGTCATGTCATTTTCTAAGGGAGGCTCAGAGGACTGAATAATAAAAATGATGAAAACAGGTGGTGTAGGAAATCATTAATTAATGATAAACAGCAGAGAGGTGAGCATGTGTCAGCACAGCGCAGATGCCTCAGTGAGAGTCATTTGATTTCAGATCACAGAGAAACAGAATACAGAAATTCAGTAAGTGAATGGAGCAGAAAAAAAAAGAATGTGTGTAGGAATTGGAAGAATCAGCAAGGGTGATGCATATGGGACAATTACAAGCAATACAGTCTGGCCATCTGTATCTGTTACTGGAGAGGAGCCTCTGTAATGATCAGACTGAAGCGGTGGATGATATCGTTCTTTGGTGAACAGTGAAGACAAAAAAAAGGAAACATTTTTACTGGTAAATTTCATTTTCCATGTGTAGACATGCATCAGTATCCCCCAGAAACTCTCTTATTAGTTCTAATCCTATGTCCACCTCATTGCAAAATGTGTCCTGAAGAAATCGGAAAGTAATTTTCTGAAGCTTGCAGCAGATTACTACATGGCTGTTTCTGTAGAAAGGCAAAGCAGTTTGTACTTGAGAGGAAATGTGAAATGAATCCATTTCCCCATCTCACTATTTGAGTGTAATGGACAGTGCTGGCATGAAAAGGTTCAAGGCATTAGAGACATTGAAGGTCAAGTGATTTCATCGTTTCACAACTAAGCTTTGTTGTAGGTATTGTTTTCTTTTCCCCCTCTCTAAGTAATTCATTCTGCTATTGGGAATTAGATTTTGTTTCTCTTCCAGCTGCACTTGTCCTGAACTATGAATATGTTTGTATGTCCTTGTGATTGAAGATGATTTTATGGTTGACAGTAAAAGAAAACTGTGTCTGTAATCATAATGATAAAACTCATATAACCTTCATCAATAATTTACTGTAGACATGTACCACAATAAAGAACACTAAACCTTGAATCATGACAGACGGCAGTTTCTTTTTGGAATGTTTATTTCCTCAACTTTGTATCCCAAATGATCAATTATCCATTATCATTTAATTTCTTTATTTCCAGTGATACTCTGCTTCTGTATCTGCATATGTTTTAATCATACATTACTTAACAAACCATGTTCCATGAAAAGCTTATGACCTTTGGTTCCAGTGCATGTTTAGTAGTAGGTGTTATACAATGATTCATAGTGGATTAGGAGGAGAGACCCTAGATGATGCAGACTGTGCATGCTGTATGATGGGTTTCCATTGGCAACTACTGGATCTACACTGATCCGGCAGAGCATCATTATAAATTACATGTATACATGTATGTTACAATGTGGACGTGTCAATATAGTTTGATTGCCCAGATCTTGTAGAATGTAGTATAGAAAACATTTTTGCTGCTTTTCCAGGCATCACAAATAATTAATTTTCCATTCCAATGGAATGTGATGCTTTGCTTGACTGATTCACAACACACAACAAATAATCAAAAGGTAGGAGGTAAATATAATTACTAACACGACAAGATTGTAAAACAGCATTGAACACATGTAAAATTATACGTACCTTTTGAATCACCAATTAAAAACTGCGAACATCATTTGCTGTTCATCGATCTGCAAGTGTTTTTGTTCAGACACAGTGTGTATATGTATGTTTTTCTTTATTGTACTTTGATTAAAAATGTATGACTGTTCATGCTGTTGTGTAAATACCAACTTTTATTATAACTACAGCATCATTTAGACTGAACACAACCTTTATTTAGCAAAGAAAACAATGTATTGACTGAGAATTGATAGCTCATACATCAGCCTCATGTGCAGGTCCATGATTTTGTGGGTTTGCATGCTCTTCTGTTTCTTTCACATATAAAACGATGAATTAAAATGTAAAGTGAGTGAGTTTTGAACTGCCAGGCAGGAGGCCTAGAGGAAGACCAAAGAGGAGGTTTATGGATGTAATGAGGGAAGACATGAAGGTAGTTGGTGTGAGAGAAGAGGATTCAAAGGACAGGGCTAGATGGAGGAAATTGATTCGCTGTGGCGACCCCTGAAGGGAAAAGCCGAAAGGAAAAGAAGAAGAAGATGGATGGTGTTTTCAAGCAGTGTTGCAGCCACATTGTTTATATCTCTACTTTTACCCTTTGTTCATTTGTGCATATACACCAATAGATTCAAGCTTTTTCTCTCTGTCTTTCTCTCTCTCGTTTTGTAGCAGATGCATCTTTTAATCTTAGATACTGCTATGAAAGTGGAAAGGAAAGGAAGCTAAGTAAACAAGGACACTGTGTGGCTGGGAGACTACATAAGACACTATGTTACAAACAAAAGACTCTATTCTAACCAAGATGAATCTGCTGAGCTGGTCAGTTAACGCGATCGACAGAATTTTTTCCACCAGACCTGTCGGAACTGGTGAGCGCCATTGTCCAGATGGGACTTTTTTGGCTGGCTACATGCTGGACAGCTGGGATACTTTCAAAACTATGTGTCTGGCCCCACTGGATGTGGAGGACGTCGGGGATGTGTACATCTTCACCACCATGACAATCGGGATAACAGCATTGGGATTTGGTGTTTTCATGCTGCACCGCAAGCTGAGAAAAATGGGATTACAACAAACCAAAGCACAAGAGGATACCGACCGAGCAGCAGAGGCAACGGCCAGGGTGTATAAGGAGGCTATGGCCATCATGCTGAATGAAGCCATAGCCAGAATGAGTGACAGGCATGAGGAGTCCGATGCTCGGCTCAAGGAGGATATCACCCAAAAGCTGGAGAAATGGGGAAAGTGTTTGGATGTGAAGGCCAGAAACCGTGATGCTGAAGCCAGTGATTAGGAGTAAACAACCCTTGAAAGGAATAAGAACTGACAGGAATAAGAACTGACAAAGAGGTGTGCAAAGACGCACGCCGATTGGACTAAATGGACGGATCAAAACAACAATGTACCAGAATAAAATGATTGAAATTGATTTGTGACATGCAAAGTATGTATTGGTTGACAATGTGCTGTAATGAGAGAGATGTTGTTGATTTAGGGGACGGGAACCTTACAAGCCAATGGCTTCTACCCATCAACCCTTTTTTTTCTTTTCGGATGATGTTGCTGATGTCTCAACACTGATGAAAGTAAAATCTGTTGTAATAACATGTCTGGAAAAAAGAAAGTAATCTGAATAAATAAATAAATACAAGAACACAGACGTAATTCTCCTGCAATCTTTTCCACAGATCATCAAATGTCTGCGTTTGTCTCCGATCTACAGGTAGACATTAAAAGAAGAGTGAAAAAGCAGTGAACAGGCCCGCACAGATTTGACGTTACCAAAGAGGAATTTGGAGACAAAAATGGAGAAGGGTGGTCTGCTAAAAGCTTTTATTCGAGGCGAAGATGGTATCTCACCAAAGACTTGTCTTTCGAAGTACAACACTGCTATGCCTGTTTGTGATGATGGTACAAAGATACGGCTGTTTCTTATAGCTGTGTCAAACCATGCAGTGCTCATTAGAGTAACAGCAGTGCATCTCCAGGTTAGATAACAGACTGATATTTTGATGGATGTTGGTTACTGGCCCTGGTACTTGGCTGTTAAATGATGGCTAGGGGAATGGACTGCGTAATATGACTAAACAAGGGACATATAACCATACACATGATAAATATGTAATTTAATTTGTCATGATGTTAATATAGTAATGTTTATAAGGCAGTAGATGATGCCAGATTTTTTTTGAGCCTCTTGACAGAATTTAATTATTTGAAAGCACTGTATTTACATACATTGAGCTGCAGTTAACTCCTGGCTCACACAGACACGTACCTTGAGTATTAGTTTCTGTTTGGTCTCAGCTTTTGGACTTTAAATAGTAGTCTGAAGGAGTTCTAAAATGGAGTTTTAAGATAGGTCTCAAAGAGATTAACGAAAGCAATTTATTTAGCAGGACACTCAACCATTTAACATACATTTAACTTGTGATCTTATCCAGTGTGGTTTTTGGTCCAGTACATCAAAAAAATTGATTATAAAAAGCAGAAACAAAATAAAAGCTGGAAGTAACAACATTATACTCATTTAATCACATGGTTGTAACATTGACACCCAAAATAATAGAGTATGATGGTATGTATATTTCTGTTTTATCCTTTACTATCCATTCAATCCTAGCTGCAATTGGCAGCGAGGACTTCACTCATTTGCAATTGTACTGGCTCACAAATAATCATTTTGTTCTATTTGGCGTCTGACTTGTTAATATTCCACCTGCTCCCTTAAGTAATGCTGCGGGTAAACACATTATTTCAGCCAGTTTTAGGCAGATTTTCATTCATCCCAAAAAGCAAAGGTGGATAACCGAAGGCTTTAATTCACTGATACTGCCGCAACTTTGCATCAGACAATTACCAGATTCATTTAGTGAAATACTATAAAATTTAAAGTCGGGATCAGAGCTACTTTCTTCTGAACTGAACTAAACATTTGTTTTCTGCAATACTTTACATAACTTGGTAAGTTTTGAAACATCCCCCCCCCTATAATTACTGGATAACCCATGCCACACAGGGTTTCTCACATGAACTTGTAAACCTGTAGTTAGTGGACCTTTCATTCAATGGGCAGGTTCTGGGACAGACTTCTGATAAAAAATAGATGTTATATTGGAATGAGATAGATTGTGTAGAATGGACATTACAGACGTTAACTTCGGGGTTGGCAATGTGTGAGGCACTTGCCCCTTTTTGAGCCACTACAACCACTGCTTTGCTTCTGGTGTTTGCTATCCATGACGGTTTATTCTAAAACAAATACAGTAACATTTAATCCATCACAGCCACAATCCTAAAAACTGCCACAGGACACCCACATAACATAAAATAGAATATCAAAGATGGGGGGCACAGATGGCCTAGTGGTTTACTTAGGTTCACCTATTATGCATGATGCTGTCTACTGAATTTGGAATTTTTTTATTTCAGTTTATTAGGCTGATATGTGATAATTAATTTTATTGGTCATTGAAAAATGCAGTATTGAAAGTAGAATCAATGAATAAAACTGGCTATGTGGAGCCACTTTGCTTTGAGTGACTTAAGCACAGCATCCAAAGGACTACAGCTTTTGGTTTAGAACCCTCCAGTAAGAACAAGCTCATGACTGTTCACAACAAAGAGTCAGCCCTCTTTGGAACCACAAAGTGTGAACTACAGGGCCATTCCTGTTGTTACTGGTGAGGACATCTTCTTTACAGTGTCAGGAAAAGACAACACACTCCCAATTTACAATATATGCTACACAATGATTCTGAGATTAAGGAGGAAGTCCATAAGTTTTACCTTCGAGTGTGCATAAACTACAGTATTAATGTTTTTTTTTTTCAAATGTAAAACCTCAAGTTTATGGTTCATCCTAGTGGCACCGGGCATGAGAAGCGGGCGCAGTATTTACTGGTAAAATAAGTGTGCATGTTGCAACTCAAGTCACCAGAGGTGTCTCATACTGCAGTGCATACATGCCTAACAACATGACATGACTAATAACAACAGTAACGATCTAGTCAAGAAAAGATTTGAGCTTTTTGTCCATTTCTGACAAGTTGGTTTCTGCTGAACATTCAAAAAGTTTGAAATAGTTATCCATTGTTGTAGCACAGATTCATATTGTGTCTTTGGCATAAAAGATTTGGTGGCTGTTTATCTAAAAAGTACTCAGTAATTATGGCCTTATTCACAACACGGTAGCATTCTTCTAAATAAAGGCGACATTTGAGTAGCTTCCACTGATGGAGGGTTTGGGATTAGTGAAGAGGAATGTGATTTTCTTCATTAGAATGGGCAGTTGTGTGGCTTTGCAAAGGATTTCATTCTTAAAAGCCTATGCATCAGATAGACAGAGAGGAAGATAATAAGACAAAATCAGGTGGTGGTGGAAAGACCTATTACCAGACGCCCGAGACAAAGAATGGAAGAACAATCAAAAATGAGAAGTGAGTGAGAGACTGACAGTAAAAGGAGAAAGGAGAGCGTATCTTATTTGTCAAGTCATTTGTAAAGACAGAGGAAGGGAATTGGGAAAACAAAGATGTGCTCTTCTTGTGCTGCTTGTTACTTTATTACAGCTTGCAGATACAATTAATCAACAAAATGCATGTAACCAATTATGCTAGATTTGATCTGGCTGCAGAGTTAATTCAATGGAGATCCCTGGTGATTTACGAGGTTTAGGTTATTGTTGACTCCAGTTGGGAGGTCTGATGTTCTAGTGGGAGATGAATAAGGGTATATAAGGAGACTTCAAGAGTGATCTAAAACGACATCACTCAGCAGAACACAGTACCACAAATATCTGACGGTCTTTTTTCTAATATTTATTTTAATTATCAGCTTTTTTAAAAAATTATTATTGAGCTGTTAATCCAGAGACTGCTTGTTTAAATAAGACCAAACTTTTTTCTAAAGACAAAAGAAAAAAAAAGTGAAAAAAAGTGCATAAATGAAGTGCAGCTCCTAGAACAGGTAATTAGTCTATGGAATGTGAAATTCGCTGAAATATGAATCTTTTGTTACTATTATAGGTATTTCATGGTATAATAATCTAATTCTTTGTAGTTGTACACTGATAAATGTTTAGTCATCCTGTAAAAAATTAATCAATTCTAGAAAGAAGTTCCCACAGGGCCACTTCCAAATCAGCTGATTGAATTTTTTTTTCAATATGTAACTTAATGATGAAGCCATGCAAAGTTGTACATTCTTATAATGTTAAAATGTGATCCTAACAGCAAGACTGTCTCTATGTGTAATTCAATAAAATGTATGTGACGTTTATGGGATGTGCTTTAAACAAAACTAGCCAAACACAATCTTAATGAATCTTCCAGTCCAATCCACTTTACTTCTATAGCACACTTCAGTACGTAAACACAAGATTTCCAAAGTGCTGCACTGTCAATATATTAAAAAAAACCAGACGCACCATAATGTATTTAATTAAAATTAAATATAAATTAACATGTAATATTTTGGTCACTTGAAACATGACCGATACTGGAACTGATCCCCTGTAGTTAAACTTAAGTCCACCTCATCAACTTACTTCTTTATATATTTCATAAATGCCGGTTAATCTGAGGTACACACACACACACACACACACACACACACACACACACACACACACACACACACACACACACACACACACACACACACACACACACACACACACACACACACACACACACACACACACACACATATTTTGACAACTGATAAGGCTTCGTCTTTATGTTGTAATAGTGTTGTCATAGTGTGTTAATATCATGTGCCCACGTTTAAAGTGAGCACCAGAACTCACCCAACACTGCTAATATTTGCATGCATCCCACATGATGAAATTGTGCAAGCATCATGCTTTTGCATGAATGGATCAATATTTGCAGTTACTGAAGTGTCACCCCGCCTTCAAAACATTTTCCCTCTGGTGTTGAGTGGAGCGGTAAATAAAGGGACTACAAATTCCAATTTCATGTTAAGTCTGGCATGATTTTGATGTATCTTGTACACATAACTAACCAGCATGCTAAGTTGAGCTGGTCACATTTAACTCTCTGCCCTGCTGTCATAGGCCGACAAATGGCAGCTGGATGATTAAAATCTGATGCTGATTATTTTCAAGCCTTTGATAGCTGGTGTTGAGCCCATCAACACTGGCTTTCAAGAAGCAGGACAATGTTTGGCCATTACTTTCTTACTGGCTGAGTGGGTATCTAGATGGCATTCCCTGGAGGAAATGGCAAAGTGTTGCAGCACTTTTGCAGACATTATCAGACGGGAAACAGTAAATCCATTTCCCTTATTTACCTAGGTTTTGTTAAGTTCACCTTTTCTTTAGCTGTAATTGTTTTAATCGTTTCCTTCGCTTCATTCATTCATCTCACCCCCCCACACTCTATTATCTCCTTTTCTACTCATCCCTTACCTGCGTAATGTTCCCCCTTCTCTGTAATACACACTCAAATAGTTACACAAACACACACTAACAGCCACAGATCCTTTAGTTCCGCCAGCTTTTTAAAGTGTGACTGATTGATTACTACCCACAAGGCTTGGCTTTGTTGGTGTCAGAAACAGGACAGGTACCCCAGACCACAGGGGGCACAGAGAAGATTGATGTCTGTCTTTTATTCCCCCACCCTCCCCCCATTTCTTCTTTCTCTCAGATACACTCCATCTCCATCTTTATCATGAGCCACTCACACTTCCACTCAGACACTTTCATTGAACCTCTTTAGTCCCTCTAAGAGCTGTTATTGCCATTTTAGTTAGAACATGTAAATTTTTGTAAAAAGTTCAACCTGGCAGTGTATAAACACCAGTTATACACTGTATGTTTCTATATTATTACATCTGTTTACTTCAACTTAAGCTGCATAACTCTAGGTTTGTTACTTTTACATAGGTCATATTTTTACATCACATTTAAAGATCGGTTACCTAAACTCTTTTATTGTCTCACAAGCACATTATATTGGATGCCAGCACCAGCAGAGCTCAATGTCATGCAGACGTCTACAGACTACCATAAAACTGGACAGAGTGCAGGGAAGACGCTAAGGCAGAAACCAGAGTTTTATAGTGAATCCCGATTAACCGAGTGGATCACTTTTTTTAAAAATCAATGTCTGATAGTTATTTTTTATATCAATAATGTAGATTATAAACAACTTGATAGCTTTTCATGAAACTTGGTAGATTGGTTAAACACTTCAATTTCAGCCTTCACTTCAGCCTCTTGAACCTCTTCTTTTTACTGAATGGGCTTCTAGTTTTTATATGGCATAGACTCTATGCCTTTCTTAACATATGGCTCATCTACTGCAGGAAAACGGACATGACAGGTGAAAAATCTAAAACAGTATATGTGTCATTCTGCTGACAACCAGGAGCAGCAGTTTATGTGTGTACAGTGTGACACCAGTGGCCTCTGTGTAAATGGTTGACAAGCTTTGATTGCTTAAATCACTGATAAAATGACACCAAAACTGGGAATATAATGTTGGTTCATTGATTCAATGTCAACATTATTAGTTATTTGTGATCATTTGCATAAAGCAAAGCAAAGTGTGGAGATTAAGTAGTATGTGCACAAACACTTCAAAATGGCAGGAATAAAGGAGAATTTGATGTTGAAATAAAAAGTTGTACTGGAAATGGACTGGAGTTTAGAGGAGAGGAGAGAGAAGAGGTTTCAAAAGTTATCATCCTATGTGCTTCACTATCTCTCTGCCTTATCTGTCCTTTTATCTTCCTCCCCATCTGCGGTTCATTCGTGTAGGAGGTATTAATGATCTGATTTGGGATCTGCCCTCCACTACCCCAACCAGCTGTAACACAGCATTTGCAATAATAATAGCTGATGTGGGACCACCCATTGCTCCCCCCTAGCCAGGTGTTTCTAGGCACCTGGAAATTTAATGATCTGACCAGGGAAGCAACTCTTTGACATTGTGACCCGTTGTCTGTTTCAGCTGTACGTCTCATAGCACCTACAGAATATAAGACACATTCCGTTAGACTGATGGACAGACGTGTGGACACATTACATATGGACTCAAACTGTTCTCATAGGTACTGCAAATATTTGTTTTGTGAATGCCTCCACTATTTTGTTTGTATGTATGTATGCTTTAAATTATTTTGAAAAATTAAACCACTTCTGTGGGCACTACTACAGTAATTTTCTCCGGGATTATTAAAGTACATATCTATCTAACTATCTAGTACTACAGATGTTACTATCCCAATGGGCATTGACTAGCTGACTGATTGATCCCATTACTGTTAGTTTAGATGTTCCTAAGCCAACTGTAAACGAGTCAAACCTGGGGTTTGGTTAGGTTAATTTTTTCTGGTACTAACAAGACCCATCTTCTAACGTAATAATAATCCTGAGGACTGCAGCCCAGCTATCTGCTTTTATATTTATGAGGTTCAAGAGCTGTTAAGGTACTGATAGGCTTACATGATAACAAACTCTGAAGCTGGTCATTTGCACAGCCTGAAAAGTTGTGGTTACTCCTTATGTTCAGGCTGTCATTATTTTTTGTCTGTGTTTTCCAATTCCATTAATAGGGAAAACAAGTTAAGTTTAAGTTTGTAGTGATGCTGCTCTACTGGGTCTATGTAATCAAGGCAATCGCTTGGCAAATGGAAAGGAAGATTTAACATTTGTCAGCTGCTGTTATATACAGTTTTTGATTTGGAAGAACAAATAATTGTTTTCAGAAGTTTGGTTTTTTCATTTAAGGTCAAGAGACTGGGAATATTCAGTCTTACTCTATTGATGTCTAGTTGTCAGTCAGTCAGTCATCTTCAGATTACCACCCCTACATCCGCCACAGCGGGGAGTCACGGGGAGCCGGAGCCTATCTCGGCGGCATAGAGCGTGAGGCAGGGGACACTCCGGGCACGACGCCAGTGCACCGCGGAGCCACACACAAAGACTCATTTCTACGGGCAATTTGGAACGGCCAATCAACCTGAAGCACATGCTTTTGGAGGTGGGAGGAAGCCGGAGAACCCGGAGAGAACCCACGCACACACGGGGAGAGCATGCGAACTCCACACAGAGCGGGACTCGAACCTTGGTCCGCCGTGTTGTGAGGCGGCAGCGCTAACCACTGCGCCACCGTGCCGCCCATGTCTAGTTGTTTGATTGGAAAAAGAAGAGAGGCAATGTTGAGACAGTTTTTCTTGAAGAGGTCTTCATACAATGATATCAGCAGGAACCATTTTTAACCTTTTCTCGTTAAATTTAGGTAGTGTGGTTTTTATATGCTCTGCCCCGTTGGGAGGCAGCATCACTGTGAATTACTGTACTTCAAAACAGGACTGACTAAAAAGATTGTAAAACACTAACCTCCTTCACGGTTCAACAATCCCACATCTGTAGACTTATTGTAAAGACAAATGAAACATAAAAGGTGGCTCCCTGACGTAATTTCACATAAAACATATAAAACATAGATAGGGGAAATGAAAGATAATAAATATATTGATTTTACTCTTACATTTCAGGTGCTAAGGCTACACAACCAAATTTATTTCTCAATTTTACTGTAGATGAACATAATATGTCTCAAGTTTTATCTACATGTTATATAATATCACTAATACTAATACTAATAATACTAATACTAATACTAATAATAATAATAATAATAATTATTATTATTATTCTTGGTCCTTCCAAAACTAAGGGAAGATTTAGGAAAATGCCCTGTTTCACAATGTTAATTAAAGTAGATCTATCCCCATACACCAAATTTTGTGTTGAAAACAACTCAGCTCTGTTAGGTAATCAGAAAGCTGTGCTCAGTAATTGGCTTTAACCACATCATGTTAATGTAAGAGAGGATAGAAAACTAGATATGGGTCTACATGTGATAAGTTTGTCTCAAGTTACAAAAGTAACTAAAGTAACTAAACTAAACATCAGGAACAGTAGACGTTAGAGACCTCAGTGGAAACAGCACTCTACCATGATGGATCACAACCCTTTATTACCATATACAGTAACTTGAAATACGAGTGACTCAACATACGAGGTTTTTGAGATACAATCCGTCCATATTTTTGTTTGAAATAGGAGTGGAAATCCAAGTTCATGCTTCGGGATACTGCCCCTAGTTGGTGGATGGGTACAACATTAGCTGAGACCGCATCTTGTTCTTTCCCACGTGTTTTCTGCAGAGTAAAGATGTAGCTTGTGTGTGCTTGTGACTTTTGCATTTCTTTTCATACTTTATTATCCATCCATCCATCCATCCATTCAACCATCCATCCATCCATCCATTCAACCATCCATCCATTTTGTTCCACTTCTTCCGCTGTGCGGGTTACAGGGGTTGCTCGAGTATATCCCAATGGACTACTAGCAAGAGGTGGGGGATACCATTCTGGATACAGCACCAGTGCATCGTGGACTTGTCGTTTACGTAACTTACATATAATTAACTATGCATAGGTAAAGTATACATGTCTATTGATTGATATTTATATTTCTATAATTAAGAGAGGTTTTGGGCTTTTTTAAAAGGCTGGAATTGATTAAAATTATTTTATCTAATTCAAATGGGGAGAATTAGTTTGAGATATGAGTAGATTGACTGAAGAACTCAGTCACAGAATGAATTAAACTGATACAGTATTTCAAGGTACTATGGTATCATCATTCTGTCTTAGGAACTATTGACACTGACTACATAGTAGGGTGACTACCCTTGAGGAAAACCAGATCTAGCCACACTATCAGAGATTGTGCTGGCCACCTTCAAGTGAGATTAAACACGTCTTGACCACAGACTTTTGGAAATGCACTGAATGTACTATGGGGTAGCACGGTGGGCAGTGGGTGACAGTCTCCGCACAGAAAGGTGATGCTGGGTTCTGCTCTGTGTGGAGTTTGAATGCTCTACCTGTGTCTGCGTGGGTTCTCTCTGGGTTCTCCAGCTTCCTCCCACCTCCAAAAACATGTGCTTCAGGTTAATTGGCCGGTCCCAAATTGACCGTAGAAATGAGTGTGTGTGTGCTTTGGTTGTCTGTGTCCTCTGTGTGGCTCTGCGGTGCACTGGCATTGTGCCCGGAGTTTCTCCTGCCTGATGCCCTGAGCCAGTTGGGATAGGCTCCAGCTCCTCCAGCTCCCCGCAACCCACTGCAGTGGATAAAGCGATGACAGAAAATGGATGGATGGATTGATAAATCCACTATATATCAGTATTCCAGATTCTACATTTTGATTTTGTAAAATTTGAAAGTTTGAAAATAAAATCATGATATTGATTTGAAGTCATATTGCTCAACCATAGGTGTTATTTATTATATGCTGTGAATACAGATTCTATGTTGTTGATAACCTGGCAAATGAGTTTCCTCACAGGGGATCGATGGAGCTTTCTGGTCTAATTATCATTACAATTTTCTACAAATCTTCAGCTTCATCTATTAATTTTATTTTGACAAGTAGAACCATTAATGTGCTATCATTGATCTTTTTTTCCCTTGAATCTTGTTAGAAATTTTTTGATTTTTGTCTCTAGTTTTCATCACCCAGCAACAGCTCTCATGATGTTCATATTATGTGGATTTTTATGATAAAGGAAAAATGTGCTCCGGAAATTTTCTACACATACAATATATTAGTTCAAAACTAAATATGTACAGAAAAAAAGTTAGGACTTGAAATCTTTCGATTTTGGTTGGTTTGATGGTTCTCTTATTTTCCCATTCAGAGCTGTACATTATTATTCAGACAAGGAGACACTCACTGACTAGTTTTGCTTCATTTTACCCCAGTTCTGAATCCATAATGTGAAATAAAGTATCCAGACATGGTTAGCATGATAAAGTAGGCAGTGATGCTGGGAAATATTATTTTCATCTGTGGAAGAATTAAGTTGTACTGTGGAAACTCCACAAGAGGTGAAAGAGATCTTTATTTCTGAAATTGGGTTTCTATAAGATTTATAAGTCTGCATCCTTCCTTTCTTCATGCACAATGTATGCATATGTGGATAAATATATTTGCTCCTCTGTGCAGTTCATTCGTTCATGTGCTGGACAGAGAAAAATAAGACTGGAACTTTAAATTACTTCCTCCACCACAGCCAGTAGGTCAGCAGAGAGTGTCTGAAGCCCCTCACAATCCAAACCCCAACAGGGTTAAGATCAGCGTGAAGTAAATTCCCAAACCTGTCTCTTGGATAAATTACACCACACACAATCTCTCTCTCTCTCTCTCTCTCTCTCTCTCTCTCTCTCTCTCTCTCTCTCTCTCTCTCTCTCTCTCTCTCTCTCTAGCTCACACATCTACACATCTTCTGCACTACATGTTCTGTTGTTTCATCTTCCTTTCACAGACTGGAAAATTCTCTGTCATATAGTTTGATAAAAACATTTACACTTTACTCTTTTTCACCCCAAACAAGCAACACAATAGTTACAAATGCCACATTGTATTCATTCTTATCTCTTCTTAAAGTACGTGGGGTTCTCATCTCACCATTCACATTTCCCACAAATAAAGCAGTGTAATTTAAGGTTCAACTTAGGCTGCGATGAAAATATTACTAACCTATCTGATAGTGTTTAGTGCCTTTTCAGTCATGTAATATCACAACATGTCCAACATATGTAGTTTGATGAGTTCACATAAATTTAAAGACATCTGAAGTATAATCAAGAAAGAATATTCTTATAACCTGCAGCAACTACCAGCTGTTTATCAAGAGTTGACTTCTGATTTTGTAAATGTCTCTTCAGCCAGATGACTTTGTTTCAGAAACCCATGTGCCATTCATAATCAAACTTCTCTATTTATAACAAATGCATTCTTTTACCCAGAGAGACGAATCAGAGAAGATACTTTTGTCTAAAACCAAAGTTGGTTTACATGGTTAATTTAAACATATCTACATCTACTACATCTACAAGCTTTTCATAACGGACTGGCTAAATTTCTTTCAATCCTATTTGAAGCTATGTCATCAAGATAAGACCATTGGTGTAAATGAATGATCAGTTTCACAATGTCCCAAATATTTTCAAATTACTTCAAACAAAATCTTCAAGATTTTCCCTCTGTCCATGGAAGCAGAAAGTCTTCCCATGTCTAGCGTGCGTATATGCATTTAAAAACAACCTGATCTTTTTTAGCACATTGTAATCAAAGAAAAGCTGCAAACCACCATATGTGAATGACTGGAGGGATAAGATGCAGAAATGGACTCAAGGTGTCATCCCCAAAGGCTGATGAAGAAGTATGCAGAATCTCTTGCTAGAAAAACAACATATTGCTTCATGTTTTAATTGGAGCAAGTTAATGGTCCATGAAGACTTGTGTATTAAACACTGAGGCAAGCTGTTCTGATCGAAATTGTGTGTAATTCTGTGCTGGTGCCTCCACATGAAAATTTGTATCTTTGCCTGTTTGTGTCAAGCCTCCAGGGGGGATATTATTTGACTCTTCTCTTTTACTGCCAAACTTGTCCTGTACTATATTACTTAAGAACTTCATCTAAGAACTTGAAAATTTAAAGCTTTGGTGCACAATTCGATCGTTACCAAATAATAACTATTCATCACATACTGAAGAGATTACACATTTTGAATGTAAAAATAATAGTACACATAGATAAAAAAGTATTTTTAGAGTAACTACACCAGGGGTAAAACTGTTTACCTGTGTTAGTATGTGCCTTTGTTTGTGTGTGCTGTGCGCGCACACACACACACACACACATAAGTGTTTTGGTTAATTGAAGCATGTCACTGGGTGTTTATCTAAGGGAGAGCGAAAAAAGCTAGTGTGATATGAATGTGGTGTGTCTATCATCTTTATCATCTGTCAGCACAGTGAATGGGGTAGACAGCTCTCCAAACACACATACTCCTACTGGCACACACAACTAAACACACACTGTTGAGCGGGAAGTGAGGCAATTCTATTAAGATGACACACAGTATGTCTTGCCTTTATGGAGCAGGTGGAGCAGGTCATCTTACACCTTAGTCAATATAATGTTGAAGTATTAAATATATCAGTGTTTAAATACATTAAATATATCAGTGTGATACAAATGAAATAACATTTGCATTTTGTCACAATTCTGTGATGCAGGAAACACCACTGTTAGTACGTCTAATTGGTAAGTGGTCCATGTACTTATAAAGACTACACCAAACAGCTCTGTTTTATGTAAAAATAACTTAATATATTTGATAGTTGTTAGCTGTCATCTATGTCTGACAAAGCCAGGGGACACCTAAAGTTGCAAATGTTGAGCTCAGGATTTTGCTACTTTCATGATGAATTAATCAATGACAAAGGTAGTGGCCTGAATTTATGGCCTGAATTTATTTATGATCTTGTGAGTCAGTTTTTCTACTCAAGAAGTATAAAGACAAATCAAAGAATTGTTTTATTTCCCTCTGACGTGTGTATCTGCAGATCTCAAAGGAACACTAACGCTTCGAAGGCTGGACCTCTTTATTACACTGTCCCTACACCACATTTAACCTGCCCAGCACATCCTCTTCATTGCTCTGCCCTGTCTTGTTTTTTTCTTTTGTTTGTTTGGTTTCCTGTTTTTTCTTCTGTTGCAGCAGCTCCCAAAAGATTATCATGATAGTCTTTGTTGTAACTGTATTTCAGCCTATAGTTGCAGACCCTTTATATTCTATTCAATGCAAATAAAGCACTTATGCTATTTAAATCTTCTCACCAGTCATCGCTCTTTCCTCATGACCTTGGTTTGAGTTCAGCTTGGCATGAGTAACGATTCTGTTCTCCTTGGGAGTCCATGTATTTCTTCTTCTTGCTGAGCAGCTACATATTTCCCATACAAATGTGGAAGTGTGTTCATTAAAATGCTTGTGTGTGAGTGTGGTAATGTTGTTTGCCAGTTTAAGCGAGTGGTTGTTGAGATCGGGTTGGATTTATGTGAAGCTCACAATCTTTATGTGTGTGTGTGTGTTGAAGAGAGGTGTCTTTATTTGAAGGTGAATGAAGCTGTTAACGTAGTTCTATTTGTCCTCAGTGGTCAATGTCAACCATTGGGGGTCTTTAAATTGTGATTGGCTGCGTTTAAGAGATGAAATGAGGATTACTAATCTAACAGAGTCTCTCATATATTTTCCCACAAAATCCTTCTGAGAGAAGGCACCAAAATATGATCACCTATTGGACAAGCTACCCTTGCGCTACCTATTCCATCTTCTAACAGAGACTGCACCTATCGTGGTCGGAAATGTCTGCTTCAATATATGCCTATTTGTATTACTGTTCTGGGATAGTAATTTCACTTATATATGGCTAATGCCATTCAGGACCATTCTGAATTTGATTGGACACGTCATCAATAATTTAATAGTCTTAAGTAACAAATAATAGCCTTATTTACATTCAGCTCAAAGACAAAGCGTGATTAAGTGCGTTTTAGGTGGCTTTATAAAACACAGTGCTGACGAAGAAAGTTAACTGAGGGCCCACAGTGTATAGATGGAAATATAAACTGAAAGTTGTTGGCCAATGGGTCTCAGCAGAGGACAGACAGAAAACATTTTAGAGCATATGCTTAAAAATGTAACAAAATATATAATATAACTCCAGAAGTGAAGAAGACTTTCATGACATAGAAACAGCTGGACACAAATCCCTATTTCCCTTAATTACTGTAATCAGCATTGAT